>NC_056609.1:3490485-3790485 GCF_018340385.1 Cyprinus carpio
AGCTGTGGACGATTTCAAAATGTTTGATATAAAGGTTGCTGTCACATTTTATACAGGAATTGTTCATTTAAAAAAAAATATATATATATTGTTAGTTTTATGCTAACATGCAATCAAGTCTTCGGAAACTATACAAAATACAAGTTCATTTAGACTATTTAACATGTACTGTGACATTTTACCGTTTCAACTTATAAACTCCTTGAGATTTTAAAGTCAGTTTAATAGTACTGAAATTCAAGTTGAATCTATTATAAAAAAGGTTTTAATTGCTTAAATTATTTCTATGAATTAATAAGTTAGCATGAGTTTTTCATCATAGCATTTTTCATCAAACCAAGCACCCACTTTTTTCTTTTTTAAATCTATGAATCGCTCGCATATCTCCTACAAATAAGGGCTAATAGAGGTTCTTTCTTTAATTATTTATTTATAATATTTATTCTTGAAGAAAATAAGTATTTATTCTTTAATAAAATAAGGGACGATCCAAATATTTGTAATGTACAATAATATAGGCCTATATCTGCCTGCAGTTAAAAAGTTATATTTGTTTTGATTCATCCATTTATGTAGGCTACAATTAGCCTATTCTAAAAATAAAAATAAAAATAAATAAAGTCATAAAAAAATGCCATCGGTCTGAATAAATTTTACCATTATAGAATTGGGGTAGTAATTTAGGAGGTGAAAATACAGTGAAATTACAAATGGCATGGGATTTCAAAGCATGACTACTGAAGGTCTATGAAACATTTGATGCATTTTTTTTTTAAACAATGGCACTTAAAGTTTTCAACTAAAATATTACTATTTCAACCATATAGCCTGTGAATAAATAAATAAAATGCATACTTTTCAGTGAAAGAACACTGAGAGTGTAGGTTGCTTCTGGTGTTTGGATTTGTACTTCAATATAATGAGCTCCAAGTTTAAGAATAGGCTACACTACTTTTTTTTTTTTACTCTCTATTTAACAGCATTAACTTACAATAAAATACCTCTTCCTTCAGGCAGACTGAATGTTTTCCTGTCTTGCTAAATGTTGGGTCAGTTTGCGCGAGTCCCGCGCGCTGTGAAGCGGGAGCAGCTGATGGAGGATTCCGCCTGGTCTTAAAGCCTTCCGCAAACGCCTACGTTCACAAATAACATTGATTTTGGCAAAAAATAATGATTAATTATCAATTGATAATTTGTTATTATTTTGGTCTAGTGAAAATATAATATGGGCTGCGGGAAAATAATGAATAAAAAGAGTAGGGCTGCTGTGAGTGCAGGCATGTTTCAACCCAGTAACAACACACCATTCCTCACAGCCCAAAACAGACCAAGTTCAGTTCAGCTGGAGGGGGCTGAGGGTAGTTCTGTATAGCTTGTGGGGGTCGAGATAAAGGTGTGAATCTCTTGGTCTTTAATATGGACAGTCTTAGGAGGGTTTCAAACTTGCAGAACAGGTTTTAGGACAACTTTAAAGAAAGGTTTGATCCACTTCAAATGTTGACTTCTGTATAGCGCAATAAAGTTTATTAGTTATTATAACTTAATTTAAATAGATTTTTTTTGCCTCCCTACTTAAAATCAATATTCAAATGACAAAGAAATTGTTCAAAACCAGTTTTAATTTAACAATATATTATTTTTTAATACTAGCCCATCATGCATCTAACCATCCACTCGGCGTTAAGAGCTGTTCAGATTAAAACTGCCAGCTCCGCAGTGAGTCAGTGTCATGGACGGAGGACAGACCAAGTGTAGGCCTAAATCAATTTTCTAGTCTATATTTTCATCTCGTTATGCCGCTGGTTTAGGTTATGTATTTATTTTTATTTCTTATATCAATTATTTGTAAATATAGCAGACCCTGTCTAACCGTTTCTACACCGGACGGCCTTGTTCATATAGTGGTTTTAGTTGTGTTTTGACTCTCTAACCATTAGGCCACGACTCCCCCATATAGGGCGAAACATCTCTCTCACTCGGCAGTACAGTAGGCCTATATGTATGTGAGCGCGCTCCGCGTTCTTTGATACCAGAAACACTGCTCCGCCTTCACTCCGTGGCTAAAGTTGAAATGTTATGTTCATTATAGCTTTCCGCGCTAAAAATATGTTATATCATTATAGCTTATAAAAATAAATAAATAAATAAATAAATAAATAAATAAATAAATAAATAAAATTGCAGGAGAGTTTATTGTGTGATTACTTTTTGTCCTACCAAACGCCAAATTAATAAAATTGTCAGCATTAAAAGGTATAATTGCTGCTTTCTGCTGTGCAAATTTTGTTTGTGATGAAAATAACAGTTTACATTTTCGTCAGTTATTTTATCTACAGATCGATGCATTTCTTACAGATTTCTGCTCATTCAAAATCAGATACAGATGAAGTATTGTAAGAGTTACATTTGTTTGAATGCATTATTGTGACAGCGATTACGTGTGAATGTGCTGTATCTGTTTAAATCATGCTTTAACCCGAAAATAATCAGTAAAAGGAAGACAAATTCCTTGAGAACTAGCCTGTAACATCCCGCTCGGTTATTGCCGTCATTATAATCTTCTGATCGGAGAGATTATGTGTATCAAGCTATAGCTAAATATGTTTATCATGTGAATTCTTGCTAAATATGCAGTTATATTACGGGATGTTGGCATGACTTGTACTCGTGATGGAGCGGTGCTGGAGCGAGTGAAAACCACGACGCTCCTGACTTTTAAAAAATCCGCTCCTCTTCAGTCAGAATCACTCCGCTCCGCTCATACTCTGCTCGGCAGCGTGTCTCAAACGCGCGGGGGAGGCTTGAGCCCAATCATTCTCAAAACATAAAATATTTATTTTATTTCAATTTTCGTTTTTGTGTTTCAGAGGAAAAATCAGTGTTAAGGTATCTCTCCATTACAGACCGTTCTGAAAGAAGAATTTATGCAAACGCTTATAAAATTCTTTAAAAACTTTAACAGAGATGTCTAGAGGGTATTTAATAGGTCTGCTTCCCACATAAGATTTTTCTAGTTACTAGTCGTTCATTTGTCATTATTCAACTAATCGCAAATTTATATTAAATTTACAACTATAATCCAGCCTTAATATATTCCGCGCTCAAGAACATGCATTAAGTTTGCCACAAAGCACAGGCAGAAGTAGCCTAATAATTGTGAAAAAGGAGACATTTTAATTATTTATTAATAAACAAATGTTTTCTTGTCAGCTGCAAGATGAAATTCACAGTGCTGACTCTCTCCACATGGACGCGCCTTTAAATAGAAATACAACTCTCACAGATTGCATAATGCTCTCGTTCTGAATTGATTCGTTTAAAATACATTTCAAGCTTTCTGTAGATATATTTCTCATGTATATGAGACGCCACAATTTTCAGTTATTTCATTATTAGGAAAAAAATCACGTGATCGAGAGGGTGCCTCCCTGTCATGCATGCGCATTAATAATTTTTGCACAAACACTTGAATATGAATAATAATTCACATTTTGGATATGCATTACAACGTAAATCATTTTTTTTTACATGCAATTATCCAAAATAAAACCAAACAAGATTTGTAATGAAGATAAAATTTGTAGACAAATAAGAATAAATGCTGCACGTGCACTCAGCATTATGCGCAGAGCAAATCTTGCACTGATATTTTATGGAATATTATACAACCCTGCATTTGAAATGCGGCTGCAATTTATTTATTTATTTTATTTATTTATTTTTACTTTACTTAAATTATATGAAAGCAAGTAAAGAAGACTCCATTTAAAATCACTGAAGTTGTCAATTAATGAAGCTCTTTTTTTTACATCGTGTGCACTTTGTTGATTAAGTGAGGACGTTTTATTAATCCATCCATTCTTTAGAGTTTCAATGATTTAGTTAAATCGTGCAGGTTTAATTTATTCGTTTCTTGTTTTAATTAGGCCTAAATAATGGGAGCAAAATTATACAGTGCCTCACGTTTTACTAAGATAAAGAAAATAATTTATAAAACACGCAAGCCTAGCTCACAATAGGCTACCACTTTTAATGCTCCGATGCAAAGTGAACCACATTTTCTTTTTAATAATATAACACATAATTCATATGCACACTATTTAAATGTGTCTAATCTAAAATATGGTGTAGAGAAAATATAAGCACAGGCTCAGGCTTGACATTTATCCTGCTTGAATTCGTTCAATTCACATATCTTCATAAGGACTAAACTTTCATCTGTGAATATTAAATATTTTTTCTTTCATTTTCCCCGACTGCAGTCAAATATAACACTTCGGTGAGGCTAAGCTGACATCTATTTGCGAAAATGTGCTTTGATGTGCTTGTTTGAAAACTTGTGATTAAAGCGCCACTCAGCAGTCAAAAGCTGCAAATGCACTTTGCAGACGCCGCGGCGGCGGTACGAGCGGCGGTAGAAGTAACGTTTTGGATGGCCACCTACTGTACATAACCGGGACGTTCAGTTACAACAACAACAACTTGATCTTGAACATTATTGTTTAGATCTAATAAAATGGTAAACTTCCTTTAACTGCATGTGTAGAGTGTAATTTGGCTTCATGTAAATTTGATGTAGTGACTTATGAGATTGATCCCTAGATTTGATGAGAAAGATGTTGAACGCTTCTTTTTGTTTTTTGAATGTGTGGCAGAGGCACGTGATTGGTCGGATGAGGAGTGTACGCTTATGTTGCAATCTGTTTTTAAAGACAAAGCACAAAAATCGTATTCATCTCTTAGTGTGGAAGATGCTAAGGATTATTTGACTGTTAAGAATGCAGTGTTGAGGGCATAGGAATTGGTTCCAGAGTCCTATAGACAAAAATTTAAGTCCTTGGAAGAAAACTTTAGTCAAACGCAAGTTGAGTTTGTACATGATATTTCAGTGTATTTTAATTGTTGGTGTACAGCTTCTGACATGAAAACGTTAAATGATTTGAAGGAGTTTATGGTCCTAGAACAGCTTAAAAATTCTGTTTCACAACGTCTAGCAACATGCATTAATGAGTGTAAACCCGACACGGCATATGAGGCGGCCTTTATGGCTGATTAATTTTTTCTGATTCATAAGACCTCTTTTAGTTATAAAAATGTTGGAAAAAAATTTCAAAAAAGAATCGGGATATGAACCTAGCAGATCTTCCGAATTTTTGCGTGCTTCACCTGACAGACAGCATCTTGTCTTTGGAGAAAAAAGGAAAGCAAACATGTAATTATTGTCGTGGGTTTGGTCACTTGAAGAATGAGTGTCCATTATTGAAAGCAAAAGATATTCACCAGATTAACGGCTCCTAGAACATAACTGACGGGTCTCCTGTTCTTCCTGCTATGGCCGGCATGAGGGTGGCTTGCTCCTGGTTGCATTTGTTTGAGTTTGGTCTTTGTTTATTTTGGACTTTTTTTATGTTTGATTGTGTTGATTTTTTGTTTTATTTATTTTTCTATTTATGTTAATAAATATCTGTAGCAACTAAAACAACCTGACTATGTCCTCCAATCTTTTGTCACTGTTTTTTTTTTTTTTTAAAGAGGCAGTTAGATGCTCTCGAAAAAGATGATTTTTCAGTTGTTTCTTGTAGATATTTGATATCCTCGGCCTGGACGAAATAATAGTCTGAAGCTAAAAAACCTGTGTCTGTGTCCATCATAAACTCTCTGATTGTCTGCAAAATCTGATGCCTCTGACTGCCCACTGGCTCTGATACTCATCCAGACTGTAAACTGGGGGAAACTCTGGGCAAAAGTCATGTAGTGTATTTATGCCTTTAGTTATTTTGTGTATGATGCCACATTTTTTCCTGTGTCTGTTTAGTTTTCTAAATCTGTTCAGATTTGTTGTGTATTGCAGAGGTGATTTTGGTTGGCACCTGGGTTTGTTTGCGTTAGAGTTTATTTCATTGGTATGATGTAAATGACTCTTTTTAACTGTCCAACAAACAGCAAGCAGGTGAACACAAAGACCCGATGTCCTTGTTTGTTGTTGTCATTTGTTGTGGCAGTGTGCACTAGCCTTAATTATTCAGTGTAATAAACCTCTATAAGGGGTTTTATATAATTCACATAATCATTTATATAATTCAGATTGCATGCATTAGAATACCTTCCACAGTGGCCAAGTCATCCACAGACAGCTTCAGACTCTTTCCTCTCCTGCTCACTCGTACTGTGTGCCACTCATTATCATTCAGATTCTGACCAGCAAATATGGTCTCAGGTCCTTTGCCTGTGGGACAACCCAGATCACAGTTAAACATAGCAAAAAAATATATGCTCTAAAGAACACAGACGGATAACAGGGCCATTTAGTATTAGCACAAAAATGCCCTCAAGATATGAAACTTAAAACATTAATAACAGTGTCACAGGAAATAAATCCACATATTAAAGACAGGCATACATTTAACGAATTACTCTTTAGTGTTACTGATTTAAAATCAATTATCAATTTAACACAACAGATTTACATTATATATATATATATATATATATATATATATATATATATATATATATATATATATATATATATATATATATATATATATATATATATATTCAATGTCGAATTAATACTGGAAAATAGGGTAAAAGGCACATATGGGCCATCTTGGCTGACTTTTGGGGTTAGGTGACCCTCTATTTGGTGCAAGAGGCTGCATGAGGTGAACATATCCTATCATATGATATTTACAAATAAAAGTGTTCTTTTTAGTTGAAAGCAGTGTTGTGTAAATGCCCCATGAAATGACTGGCTCTCTAGTTATCATTACACAGCTGCACGTGTTGAGGGAATTGTGAACAACGTGCTTGAGTCATCTGAACCATGTACTTCTACTAAACTTAAGAGCATGACCTTCTCTGACCAGTGTAGGGAACATCATAATATCATGAAGAATTCATAAAGTATGGATTTATTTGCTCTACTGTACAAGTCTTCAGCCATGCCCCTGGACTCAGACCCACTATCCTGCTAAAAACACTTGCCTGCAACCTGCTCTAAAACACTTGCCTGCAATTTTCTTCTACATGTGTGTTTGATTAGGGTTGGTGTTAAACTCTTCAGGGCAGTGGGCCTCCAGGATAAGCCAAAAAAATGCAAAGACACCTAGAGACAAAGCATCCCACTTGTGGTGAAAAACCTAGACTTATATATATATATATATATATATATATATATATATATATATATACAGGTCCTTCTCAAAAAATTAGCATATTGTGAAAATGTTCATTATTTTCCATAATGTAATGATAAAAAATTAAACTTTCATATATTTTAGATTCATTGCACACCAACTGAAATATTTCAGGTCTTTTATTGTTTTAATACTGATGATTTTGGCATACAGCTCATGAAAACCCAAAATTCCTATAAAAAAAAATAGCATATCATGAAAAGGTTCTCTAAACGAGCTATTAACCTAATCATCTGAATCAACTAATTAACTCTAAACACCTGCAAAAAGATTCCTGAGGCTTTTAAAAACTCCCAGCCTGGTTCATTACTCAAAACCGCAATCATGGGTAAGACTGCCGACCTGACTGCTGTCCAGAAGGCCATCATTGACACCCTCAAGGCGAGAGGGTAAGACACAGAAAGAAATTTCTGAACGAATAGGGTGTTCCCAGAGTGCTGTATCAAGGCACCTCAGTGGGAAGTCTGTGGGAAGGAAAAAGTGTGGCAAAAAACGCTGCACAACGAGAAGAGGTGACCGGACCCTGAGGAAGATTGTGGAGAAGGACCGATTCCAGACCTTGGGGGACCTGCGGAAGCAGTGGACTGAGTCTGGAGTAGAAAACATCCAGAGCCACCGTGCACAGGCGTGTGCTTTTGAACCAGAAACAGCGGCAGAAGCGCCTGACCTGGGCTACAGAGAAGCAGCACTGGACTGTTGCTCAGTGGTCCAAAGTACTTTTTTTCGGATGAAAGCAAATTTTGCATGTCATTCGGAAATCAAGGTGCCAGAGTCTGGAGGAAGACTGGGGAGAAGGAAATGCCAAAATGCCTGAAGTCCAGTGTCAAGTACCCACAGTCAGTGATGGTCTGGGGTGCCATGTCAGCTGCTGGTGTTGGTCCACTGTGTTTTATCAAGGGCAGGGTCAATGCAGCTAGCTATCAGGAGATTTTGGAGCACTTCATGCTTCCATCTGCTGAAAAGCTTTATGGAGATGAAGTTTTCGTTTTTCAGCACGACCTGGCACCTGCTCACAGTGCCAAAACCACTGGTAAATGGTTTACTGACCATGGTATTACTGTGCTCAATTGGCCTGCCAACTCTCCTGACCTGAACCCCATAGAGAATCTGTGGGATATTGTGAAGAGAAAGTTGAGAGACGCAAGCACAACGAGAAGAGGTGCATCCTGGGCCTCCATAACACCTCAGCAGTGCCACAGGCTGATTGCCTCCATGCCACGCCGCATTGAAGCAGTCATTTCTGCAAAAGGATTCCCGACCAAGTATTGAGTGCATAACTGAACATAATTATTTGAAGGTTGACTTTTTTTGTATTAAAAACACTTTTCTTTTATTGGTCGGATGAAATATGCTAATTTTTTTTAATAGGAATTTTGGGTTTTCATGAGCTGTATGCCAAAATCATCAGTATTAAAACAATAAAAGACCTGAAATATTTCAGTTGGTGTGCAATGAATCTAAAATATATGAAAGTTTAATTTTTTATCATTACATTATGGAAAATTATGAACTTTTTCACAATATGCTAATTTTTTGAGAAGGACCTATATATATATATATATATATATATATATATATATATTTTTTTTTTTTTTTTTTTTTTTTTTGTTTTTTTTTGTTTTGTTTTGTTTTTTTTTTTTTTTTTGTTTTTTTTTGTTTTGAATTGTATTGTGAAAAACAAACAATGAAACAAATTACTGCTAATGCTCTGGAGAAATCTTTTGAGGTGTGATATTTGATAGCGTAGTCCAAAAAGCCACAGACAATCTATGAAACACTGATAAAGCCCTCTGCTGTGGCTATGTGTCTTGGCATGCGTGGTGAGTAAATAGTGAGCTAGTATAGACACAATAAGATATTCAGAGTCAATTGATTGATAGGATAAATGGAAATTGCAAATGGAAAGCTCTTCTTCTCTGTATTGGAGGGGACTTGAATGGGCAGTGACACTTTCACCAAGCTGGACATCAAACTAAGAGAGACAGGATTTTCATGGGATAATTGTATGTACTGATGGTGCAGGTGTAAAGGTAGGTAAAAACAAGGACCTCAAGGTGTTAGAAGTGGCTTCTCATGATAGGTTTACACACTGCATCATCGCCCATCACCTTACAGATCCAGATTGGCTGTGTTTACTTGGCATCTATATTAGAAAAGTTTAACATATTTAATCTGACAATACAAGGGCCAAACACAAACATCCTAATTAATTATTCTACATCAGCTAAGCAGGCATACTTGATTTATTATTTCTCTGGGTCTGTTCACTATTTGCTGGGTTAAGCCTCTGCACCAATAGATGCTCCTCAGTAAAAAAAGAGCTGAAGTGAGACACACTCCTGTCTTGTTTCTGTTGTACCCATGCACCAATAGAAGCTCAATAAGAAGCTCACCCCATCTTCAATTGTTCTCAAAACATATACTGGTGAAAAAGTAAGACTACTGGGTGTGCTGCCTGTGGTAGTACTATATAATGACCGGACCGAGTCTGAATGATCACTGATCTTGAGAAACACTGCCTCCGTATTTCAGGGCAGTATTGGCACCATTAAATCTCTCAAAGGGTGATTGTACTTAAATATGGCATAATTCCATGAATTGACAAGGTCAATTCAGTGCCATAAACCATTCAACCAATTAGTCACAAATAAGTTGTATTTGCTAGAGGAAATCGGAGTACTGTCCCAAGTAAACTAGAGTTCATGGTCAGTGCCTGTCAAACATGACACAGACTGTATGGGCACTTCAAGGTCTCCATCCTGAACTACAACTGATTAATCAAGCCAATTTGTCAACCAGACAAATACAAGTTCTGGCAAGAAACTCTAGATGGCACAGTCCAATAGATCGAACTCAGTACGACATAATGACATCATTATCACATGGCACAGCTGATTGGTTCTCTCCTGTATTGGTAGCCAATGAGCTCGCTGCTCAACATTTAAATACTTGGCAGTGTTTGCTGTAGCAGTGGCAGCGCACTTTAGAAACGTCTGAAATCAACATCTAAGATAAGTAAATGCTCTTTTAATTCATATTGCTGTGTGTATTGTGTGGTTTGCCTAATAGAATTAAAAAATGAGCAACCATAAACAAGGTCAAATAAGTGTCATGTTAGCAGTTTGCATCGAATGCAGGATTGAAATATTACACATATTAGCAGCAGCATTTACACATTAGTGATGCAAAGTCCGATTTGTTTCTGCGAACCGGTTCTTTTCAGACAGATTGGCTCATTGAACCAGTTCAAAAAGCCAATTCATCCATTCCTGACATCATCAAACAAAAGCGTCTCTATGCATTTCTTTTCTAAAAACTGTGCATCGTTGTATCAATTAAAACTTCTAATAAGTCATTTGTGTCAACATATTGAAACATTCAAAAAATAAAGTTATTTGTGTGAAAACATATTGCTGATTATTACCATATAATTTACTCAATTTAATGGTAAACGTTCATTTCACAGTTTCATTCATGGATCCTTTTTGTCAGATACGATTGACTGACCAATACTGACTAGCCTAACTTGGATAAGATTCCTAAAAGTTTCCCACCTACAGCACTCATTACAGACATTGATGCACAAATGTGAATATGTTCTACATGTCTACAGTATAAAGAATAAATAAACCTAGTCTTATAAACTCATTGATTTCACTTAAGCAACTTTAAATATAATATGCATGCACAATAAACTATTGTAAAATGTATTTACATCACTCGACAGAAAGGTTTTTGCAGGTTTTAATAAAATGTATATTAATAACAGTCATAATAAGCATATTTCCAGTACGCGCCTCAGGCTTGCACAGTATCGTCAACTCACTCACATAGACTCACTCATCAGAATCTTCGTAATCCTCTGCAAACTTCACTACAGCTCATTCAGTTCTTGTTCAGTCCTCGGTAATCCTCAGCAAACTTCGACAGTTGGTTGAACAGACTCAATCTTTTTGAGTTGGACGTGCTACTTCGGCTGTGTGTCCTGCGTCATCAACCCAGAATCAAAGTTCTATTCAGTTCGATTTGTGAACCGGAAACAAACATCACTATTATGCATCTGTGTTTATACAACTTGAACAAACACAGTCTAGAGCATGAAATCTCTCTAAGGACACGCCGATAGTAACAGACATAAAAACAAGCTAAATTAAATAAGCAGTCTTGTGTATGCATTTCATCCGGGGTTGCTATATTCAGTGGCATAAACTCAATGTCACGTTTGTTTAAATCTAAGGTTGATGTTTCATTACCTGTGCTGAGTGTGCGGTCGATTTCAGCTGCATGCAGCGTCAAACGCACATGCTTCTATTGTTCCTAATGGCTCTATACAATTAGAGAGCCACACACATGACTGTAAAGCACTTTAGGTGTACAGCAGTACACAATAAAGCACTATATAAATGCATCTTTCATTCATTCATTCATTCATTCATGACATTTGCTCAGGTGGGTGCTGGGGTCTTATCTATCAGATTGCAACACATATTCTTGTTAACACTTGTGAACATTACACATAGTGTGAGTCAGATTAGAGTTAAGCCAGTTGGCATGGTAGCCCAAGCACATATAGCCCATAGGCCACTAGTGTTAGGCCGGTCAGCGTGGTAGCCCAGGCACACATAGATAGTTATGCATGCGGTTCACATGGCTTTTCGGAGACAGCAGCAGTACATATATCTTGGCATAGATCTGCCTTGTGGGGGGTGTCTTGTTCTATCCCTGTCTGTTAATTTTCATGTGTGTTTCATGCAGCCATTATATCCTCATACTCAGCAACATTCACATATTGGCTTGTATTGTTCATTTCTGTGTCTCCTGCATTGGGGCTATTCATATATGTTATACAGTATGTGCAGGAGCAATATTCCTTACATGCTCACAGCAGCATGTTGTGGATGTATTGGTAGTAGCAAATAGAGTTGAGCCGGATACTCGGCTGAAATGAGTATCCGGTACGGATAAAGCACTTTTGCCGAGTACAAGTATTATATGAGTAATACGAGTCAATATCTGTGCTCGGATTAAATAAAGATTCTCATTGGGTTGCTGACCGTGTCTGCGTTCTGTGATAGGCTAGTCACAGTGCCCCTCCCCTACACACATACAGATTTATTGTGTTGCTGTGTCACGCTCTGCTCACTCACACACAGAACACTGAGAGGAGAACAGCGCTCTCTCTCTCTCTGTCTCTCACTCAGTCACTCAGGTTCGCGGGTCTTTTCCGTTAACGTTTAGGTGTTCTTCAGCTTCAGGTTTGTTTTTTTACTTTGGTTTGTAGTACTTACTTATTAACCAGTAGAGTTTTGGTAAACGTGGGGTTTGTTTAGACGTGGCGCTTGGTAGAATGCGACTCGCGTTGCGTCTCTGCCTGTCAGAGATTTTTTTTTCTTTTTTAAACGTCAGCTGGCTCTAACCAGTTTTTTTACTTCACGCACTGAGTGACACTTATTTCTTGCTGTATTTCATAAAAAATAAATAAAGGTAGTTGTGGTATATAAAACTATATTACAAATTAATTAGCTACACACACGCACACACACACATACCTGGTGTGGAAATAAACAACAATAAAAAAGAACCAAAAAAAAAAAATCACACTGATTATAAAAAAATTAAAAGTTAAAAAAAGAAAGTTATGTTGAGATGAAAACTCTTGTTCATTACATTTAACTTCATAATTGCAACCGCATGTGTTGTATTCATGTGTTGCAAAACTTCGTTTGTTATCGTGATCAAAACCATTAATCTGAAGCTCAATGCTGATGCTGTCATGTAAATAGTTTTCTAATCAGCAATAAATATAACAATTTCTGATCAACCCCTATCAATTGCATGCTTAAAATAACATACCGGTTAGAGCCCCGCCCATTTTAAGTTAACCAGACCCACTTTCGGGTTAGGCCTCACCCAGTCCGAGTACAGATACAGATACAGATAATTCATATGGTTACCAGATACAGATACAGATAATGCTGTACTCGCTCATCCCTAGTAGCAAGTCTCTGTACTTGCTCTGCAGCAGCAGCGTAGCAGATCTATTCCACCAAGACCAAATACATTAACATTTTCATCTATATTACCACGTAAACCACTCTGAGAGAGGCATGACAAAAATATACTTAAAGGTGGACTTAGCAGATGTCTATGTCCACATAGAATGGAAGATGACTATCAAAATGAATAAGAATCTTTCTTCTTACAGCAGGGAGGTGTTTAGAGTAGCTTTGGCTCCAGCCCTCTAGTAGTAGTAGTAGTAGCCCTTTATTGTCACTAGTCACAAGTACCAGCGAAATTAGCCATCAACCTGTCCATACATACATACTTGTATCTACAAGTGCTCCTGTAGCTCAAGTGGTAGAGCATTGCGTTACGAAGCGCAAGGTTAGGGGTTTGATCCCCGGGAACACATGATAGGTAAAAATTGATAGCCTGAATGCACTGTAAGTCGCTTTGGATAAAAGCGTCTGCTAAATGCATAAATTTATTTATTTATTTATTTAATTTACATATACACAACATACATACAATATGACAAGTGAATGCATAAATTTATTTATTTATTTATTTATTTATTTTTGGCGCATAACATGAGGAAGGGGAGGAGAAAAAAATTACCCCCAGACTATGCTCCTTTGGGAGTACAGTGTGAGAACAGGAAAAACACCTCAGCAACAAAAGCACATAATCAATACAGTATAAACACACGACTTTGCAACAGGGGAGGGGAAGAGGGGTGTCGCGGTAATCCAGCAGCCATCCGGTCCTGCAGCCATTCTCTGCGCTGGTCACAGACCCGCTTGTCAGACTGGCGGTACAAAGCGGCGAAGGCGAGGGATGTGGGGTGGGGGGTGCATGCATATCTGTATATGTGTGTGTATGTGTGTGTGTATGTATGTAAAAGTTCTTTTATGTAGGCCTGGAGAGTTGCTACTCCTGGCATCAAATCTAGGTGCCTCAGTCCGCAGGAATGTGATACCAATACACAGCAAGTTGCATTGGAGACAACCTTGATCAGGTCCCAGACAGAGTCAACTATCAGGAGGTGTCTGTGGAAGTGGGGGTAGTAACGCAAAAGCGTCTTACTGCAGTGCTCTTCCGGGGGAGTTGTTACTCCAACGGCGGCCTTGGCCGAGGCCAGTGCTGGTTGAGGGGAGCCGAAAGTAGATAAGATTAGGGTTGTTTGGTCTTGGGGTCGAGTAGCCGCATTCCAATTTACACGAATACTCTCTTAGTCCATTCTGGTCCCAAATTGATCCATTTGCCTTTGCAAAGCCGTGAGCTTCTCCGTGATGTTATTCATATTGCGGTTAATAGTCTCAGTCTCAGTGCTGACCGCTCTGCCCTCTGCTCCAATCACAACGGGCAGCCCTGTGAGGTTTTGGACAGCTGTTCCCGTTTTCTGAATTGAGCAACACTCTAGCTAACTCTAGCAACACACAATCGATCAAATCCTTCAAGGAGTGCCTGGAACCCTATCTATCTTGATGACATAACTGTCATAGGGTGCTACAGATGCAACTGGAAAAATGTGGACTCAAAGCCAAATGGGACAACTGTGATTTCCTGAAGTCCAGTGTCAGGATGCTCCAAAGCCACAAAGGGTCTCTTAGTTCAGATCCATCCAAGGGTTTGTGGACTATAACAACAAGCTGCTCAAATGCAGTGCTGGGCATAATTTTTTGGTGGGCACACATATATATTGTCACACCCATGGTAATCTCTGTGTTCCTGTCTTGTGTTTTTTCTCCTCATGTGCCTTCCACATCCTAGTTTCCCCCCATGTTTGATTATGCCCTTATTTGGTTCTTCCTGTTCCTATTAAGTTCCATTTGTTTCAGCTGTGTCTTGTTAAGTCCCTCTTTCTGTTCTGTTTACTTAAGCCCTGTGTCTAGCATCCTGTGTCTAACGTCCATTCTCCAGTGCTACATGTGAGTTCCAGCCTGTGTGTCTTTATTTGGTTAAATTAAGCTTGTTCTAGGTATATACTCTGTCAACTCCGCGCTCCTCGTTCTCTCACAGTAGGCACAGCGTGACATATATATGTATATGTAGTACATACAGTACATATACATTGTTGAAATCATTGTGGTACATCCAGTTAGAATGTAGTACAAGGCAGACGTTTCTTCTTTAACATTTATTCTCCACAAGTATATTACATCATGGAGGAATTTTACGTAAATCCTGAAACATCTACATTTATGTAAAGCATGTAATCCACGTAGCATCTTAACATTCAGTGATTCATGTTCATGACTTGAGAGAATACTGGTACTCCCACAAACCAAAGGGTGTGAATCAACTGAGAAATATGCTTTCATGCATTAGAATCCTTCAGAAGCAACACAGATAAAATGTTGTTTCATGCTAATGTTATAAAAATAGAACAAATAAATATAATAATATTGATAGGACTACTTATTTACAGCAGGGTTGTTACCATTATAGATACATAGGGACAAGCCGCTTCCATTAATTCCATTCTATTATTTAATTTTTATTAATATTAATTTATTATTTAATGGCTTCATCTGTGGCCATTTTTAAGTCTAAATTAAAAACCTATCTGTTCGATAAGGCTTTTAATTCTGTTTGAAGCACTCTTTTTATCCTTGTTCTATATATTTTATATATTGCTGCATGTTATGATGTTTATCTTTTCTTTTTCTCTACTTGTTCTTGGTTTTACTGTTTTTATTTTTCATTTTGTTATGGCTATTTTTAGCTTTTCTGTTGTAAAGCACATTGGTCAACTCTGGTTGTAATAAATAGTGCTATATAAATAAAATTACCATTGCCATTAATTCAATAATTGGCATAAGGCAAAAATATAACTGCCTGTTTTTTTTTTATTATTCAGTTTAATTATTCAATCCTTTATGTACATGTAAGGGTCTCTTTATTAACATACAACTGGAACAGCAGCTATGCTAATTATGTCTCTATTTTTTTCTCTGTTTCAAACTAGGAAATGCATAAGCTTCAGTCTGGATCCAGCTCTTACGAAGACCTGAGATGAACAAACACTGGATGCCAACCCCCAGAAGACCTCTGACCTGCACACATTTCCGGTCGATGATTCGTGCCTAGAGTTTGGGCAGGCTGACTCCCAGGTAATCCTGAGGCCCTGGCCTGGCTACATTCCCAAGGTTCCCACTACTCCCTTCAGGGATCAGGTGGTGAGCCTGCAAGCGCTGCCCCTGGAGGAGGCAGACCCAGCCCTAGCTTTGCTTTGTCCCGTCCGAGCCTTGAGATGCTACATAGACCAGACACAAAGGTTTAGGACCTCAGACCAGCTCTTTGTCTGTTATGGAGGGTGGCAGAAGGGGAAGGCCATCTCTAAGCAGAGGATGGCCCACTGGATTGTGGATGCTATCTCCCTGGCTTATCAGGCACAGGGTGTACCCTGCCCGCTCAGGTTGCAAGCTCACTTTACTAGAATTGTTGCATTCTCCTGGGTGCTGGCTCGTGGTGCCTCGCTGACAGATATTTGTAGAACTGCGGGCTGGGCGACCCCCAACACGTTCACTAGATTCTATAGCCTTCGTGTGGACCATTCGAGTGGCCCTCCTGTGTTCTCACCTCAAACGGGTAGAGGCACTGAGAGGCCCCGGTTAGTGTCGGCTTGCTATAACTGCTCTAGAGTGTCGATTATGTGGACTGTGTGGCCTCGGTTGGTGTAGGCTTGATATTGTTGATCTAGAGTGTTTAAATTTTTTAAACTTTTGGGATCATTAGAAGGCTAGGTTCCATATGTGAAACCTAAGTGGATCCCGTATGTGTAAAGTCCACAGTATAGCCTCAGAGACTGTGTTTCCCCAGCAGACTTCTGCCATTTCCAAGAGGGTTACAATCTCCTCCAATCTTCCATATGCACCTAAACTGATGTTCATATGTGTATTTGCTTCCGAAACTTCCTTTGGGAAGGATGGGGCTTCCGCAACGTTCTTGTTCCAAGTGGAACGGGTATGTTTTCCCAGTTTTATCCAATCTAAGTGGGTAGGGCTATGACAACAGTGAATGGTCTTCTTGTTGCGAGCCCCGGCCTACACCAAAAAGGGGCACAGGCGGCTCGCAAAGGACACTGGAGGGGGAAGCATCCATGGTGCTTTTGTAGGGTATCCGAATTTGTCGGTCACCGATGTGACGTCGAGTGTGAATGACTGAAAGGGAACGTCTCGGTTACATATGTAACCCTCGTCCCCCGAAGGAGGAAACGGAGACGTCACGTCCCGTCGCCACGGCTGATGTACCACCGCTGAGCGGCCGGGTCACCAGCCTGGCTCCTCAGCGAAAACCTGGTATGCGTTGCACCTGCTGCCATTTTATGCTCACACTGTGATCAGCGGCAGCTGGATGCAATAATCGCATGCCAATGTCCATTGGCTCGTTTAGTTTACAATCGAAGTAGATTGGTCTCTTTAAGCGAGATCCCAATTCGTCGGTCACCGACGTGACGTCTTCAGGGAACGAGGGTTACACACATATCCGAGACATTCTTAAGCTGTTTTTGGAGATTTCTGTGCAAGGCCAGTGTCTTGCAGATATTAGTTCCAACCCTAACCAAACAGACCTGCTTGTAATTTCAAATCCTTAAAACGATAATTATTATTCAGGTGTGTGACGATTAGGTTTGAAATGAAAATGTGTCCAAGCAGAGTTTTCTATCCCTGTGTTAGGAGCATAGTAGTTGTAACTTTAGTGATCTCAAGATATGTCACACAACGTAGGACTATACAACTGGCTGGCTGGTGATGGGTTGTTCAGTTTTCCCCATCCTGTTCACAGCTGTTTGAGGTTATTCTGATTGGTGCAAAACAGCTGCATGGATTTTGTAAAAGCCTTGTCAAAGACTTCAGAATTAAAAATGTTTTGTGTAACTTTTTTTTATTCCCAAGAGAGTAACCACCACAAAATGTGTGTGATTACTGTAAATGCAGTGGCAAGGATGGATAGCAAGGCCAGTAGTTACATCAAGAAGTTTGTAAACTTGCAGTGTTTTCTTTCAGATGTGGAATCATTTGAAAGAAATGCCAACAGATACCAGTGAAGTCCATCACCCTGGGCTACAAACAGGAGAAGATGGGAGTGGTTTATTGGAATTGAGAGACCAGTAGGTCAGGAAAAGTGTAGCAGGTTGTGAACAATGCAGTTTCAAGTCTGAAGGATTGAGGGTTTAATAGGAAATTCCAGTCAGTAAGAGCAGGCTTTAGAATGGAAATGGCCCTTAAATGGTGGTTAGCAGCCTCCAGTAATCAAAAAAAAAAGGTTTCTGATTAGAACAGTCAGCCAGTTGCAGAGACGACTCATCTGATAAGGTGGACATGTGGAAGGTACCTCAGGCTAAGCTAAGTTTTCTATAAAAAGCTACTGATCTCACCCTTCCAAGCCCAGGTAATTTTCCTTGGTGGTATGGCACAGAAGAAAAACTGTCCCCTCTGTGAGGGCCCTAGAACAAATTTTAAGCTTATGTTGGCTGGTTGCTTTGGGCCAGTTCGAATCCTGCTCGGAGCAAGCGAACGTAGTAAAACCAGTACTGGCAGTACAAGGAAAGTACTGGAGGTGACAATCAGGTTCTGTGCTAATTAGCTGCCCTGCAGAGTTTAACTCCAAGCCTAAACAGAGACTCCTGTACATGATATTCAGGGTCTTGAGAGTTACAGGCTTGTGAGTTTGATCATGGTTTGAGCTAAAATCTATAGGGCAGTGGCCCTCTAGGGCAGCATTTGAGGACCCCTGGTGTAAAGACAAAAGTCTTAACACATGGTTTGTTTCTTTTTAGAGAAAGTTCATAAAGGTTCATTCCATGCTCTGGCACAGTTAGCGATCACATTATATGAGTACCAGTCCAAACAATGCCTGAGCCCACCATGTCAAGCACGCCTGGTTATAGTGTGAACTGACAAGACTTTAGGGGTCGGTTCAGATCAAGTGTGAGTACACCCTTCATCTGTCTATCTGAGTTTTACACAGTGCATAATGTGTGTTTTTTTTTTAACATACTAATGTTATATTTGTTGCATGCAGCCATTCCATGAAAAAAGTCTTTCCATGAGAGGAATAAGTTAATATTTGGTGACTTGGCTGTCAGGTGCAGAGAGGTCAATAAAGTGCATGTGATGACCTGTAAGGGAGAAATGTCTTGCTGGGAAGTGAAGAATGAGAAATAATGTAATAGTGGCATCTCTGACCATTGTCCTACCACCAGGAGAATTTCTAGGCTTAATGGGGTGAAATATCTACGAAGGATTGCTCCCATGATGACCCACAGATGGACCGAAGGCAATGGTGCAACAGGTAATAATACCTTTGTCAGCTGCCTGTGCAATTAATTTTTTTTTTTAATGGCAAGTAATGCATGGCAATCGACCTTTATGGATGACCAAAATTTGTGAGAGAGCAGTAAACCGGATTTCACTAGAGCCTCTGATTCCATACACAGACCATTTGGGTCATTCAACCACATCTACACATTTCTGTTCATCTACAGGATATGGTTTTAGGCTTTTGTCACATAATAGAACCAGCCTTGTTAAAGCAACACAGAAACTTTTATATATCAGGGTCAAAACCTGTTGGGACTTTTGTGTTTGTACAAACCAACTCAAGGGGTACACAGAAATACACAGAACATTAGCAGGAAACTTGAAAGAACAGTGTGATCATAGTGCAGTGTGTTGATTGATATCAGGTGAGATAACATGGTTACACTCCAAACTTAAGATTATGTTTGACTGATTAAAACCTTGTTGGGATTCCATTAATCAGAATGTCTGAACAAACAAATCATTAGATGCCACCAGGTCAACTCATCACTCAAGTTACCATCCTTGACTGACTTCTCAAAACATCACTCCAGACTCAACCAGATCTGAGATCGCACAGAACCAGACAATTCCCATTCAATGAACAATACAAGTGCAACATTACTGATTGATGGATAATTCAGGTTATAGTCCAAGAAATTGCAAGGATTTCATTCACCATTCTCTATTTACTAACCTGTGTGTATAACTACCGGTTTGACCTACATTATGAGACTAAATGTGCTAAAGTAAGATGTGTTCAGGTTTTAGGTCTCTACCCCTACATTATGAGGACATGCAGCTGTAAGTGATATAAGAGATTTGTTCTGTGCTGAATTAATTAAAGTTAAAAAATCTGCCAGTCTTGTTACTGTGCTAACAGCTAAGAATTTCCCAGATGCTGTGAAGACGGGCCTTATTAAGGTCCTTGATAGCAGTGGTTCTCAACTGCGGTCCTGGGGACCCACTGACCTGCAAATTTTGTATGTCTTATTTGTATGCCTTAGTTAACATTCTTGATTCAGATCATCAGCTCATTAAGAGAAATCTTTTTATGACAGTGTGTAACATAAGGGAGACATATAGGCAGGGTTGTATTTGTTTAAAATCATATATCATAACTCATAAATCATAGCATTTTACAAGGAACTACTTGAAAATAATTTATTTAATAATTTATAATCTGCTCCTGTAATCATATTGTGTGTAAAAAGAATAAAAGTTGTCTGCGTTTTACTGCACCACTGTTCATTTCAAATGGAAACCACAGTAAACTGTGTGTGTAGGTATGTGTTTTGAATTTTGCAAATGTAGGTAAAGGTAAATTTTTCCAATAAGCCTATTTCAAAATATAGATAGGAAAGGGACAATATTAGAGAGAGTACCATCACATGCTCATGTATGACTAATGGTTCATTTCCACTGAGCGGTACAGTTTGGTACAGTATGGTATGGTACGCAATTATTTCCGTTTCCACTGTCAGAAGTTGTGAACGGTACCAAAATAGCGAACCGTACCATATCACTTTTTTGGTACCTTTCCATTGGGATACCTAGCACAGCAGAGGGTACCAAAAGGGTGGAGCTAAACTCACAGCAGAACGTTGACTGGTTGACTAGAATTGTCACTTTTGCATGATACAAGGTGGATAAAGTGTCCTTCACTCGTTCCGCTCTGCTGTCCATGAGTGATGGTTATATTTTTTTGTGTTTGCGCACTCTGATGTAAATAAGACCATGTATTTTATAATTTTATATTTTCACACAGACAATAGCTGTTTCTCAATGTCTGTTCTTGTGGACTTGTGAAACGTCTTTGCCCAAAAACCTGCGTAATTTTCTAAATATTACTGTTATTGTGTCATGAAATGTAGTTTTAAGAGTTTATCAGGCAAGAATGTAATTGTTTAAAACTAAAATCTGTGGTTTATTTATAAAGACAGCGCCTATTTGAAAAGTTGCTATGCCGACTTTGGAACTCCAGGCAATCAGCGGGCACTCAGTGCTCATGTATCCACCAAGAGCAGCCTTAGCTCGGCTAGTCCTTCTGACATTAACAGCTGGCTCTGATGTCTCTGTAGTGAATAAACATACACAATTTGTTCAACACAGATACAGTTCGTTTTGGGTTGACTATATTGAACAGGCATTCATGGTCTCATGAATCTATTATTTGTTCCTGGTCATATCGTCTTGGCTGAGCACAAAGTTATGTTTAACTTTATATATTTAATTTGAACTTTACTGTAGTACAGCGCTGAACTGCTTGTATTTGTCTTTATTTCCTTTTATATAAGCCTCTTATACTTTGTACTTATACTTTTATAATGGCTATTGTTGTTCATTAAAACTGACATTTAACAAAAAGAGGCAGAGTTGTGCTTATTGTCGTGGTTCATCGTCGATTGCTACTTTCCCGGCATACACCACGCCTACCAAGGTTACTATTGGCAGTGGAAACACAAGCCTGATCAGGGTTACCCATAGTGAATCATACTGTACTGAACTGTACTGTACCATACCGCTAAGTGGAAATGAGACATACATCTTTTTTTTTTTCATTCATTAAAAACAGTATTTCCTGTGGATCCACCACTTTGATTTATCACTTTGGCATTCTTCACAATTACAGTGCATTTGCCACTTGCAAATATTTAACTGGCCTTATGACATTAGCGATCAACTTTCCTTGGATCTTTTGACATACACGAGGCTGTTGTACTATAAAAAAAATACTTGCAGTTTAAGTTTCAGAGCTCAAATATTCCTCCATTTTATTGCCATAATGACTAATCTACTTTCTCCACATTGTGGTAGACATTTGTATCAGAACACCTCCACAATAGCATAACTCCTTAATCCTTCCATAACCTGCTCAGCAGAGGTGAGCAGTGAGGTGACAGTGAGATGACAAGTCCTAGAGACACTGCACAAAAACAAAGCTTTTCCAACAAAAGGGGAAATTATCATGTTTTTGCTCTTAAAACATTACTGACATACAAGTGAACCTCAAAGAACATTCAATTAAATTATTAATTAAAAAAGCATAGGTATGAAAGGAGAGAAAGTGTCACTTACTCGTGGTACAGTTTATCCTGTCACAGTCTAGATGGGGAAGAATAAATGACATGTAAATTTAGCCTTCAAAGTAACATCTGCAGATATTGAAGCACATAACCCACTTCTCTGGGGACAGACACACAAGAACACCAATGATTCTGATGCTCGTGCATGCAATCGCATTCACCCAAATGTCCTGCTGTGAATTTGAACACTTTCTAAGAATATTGTACAAATATTACTCCTATATTTTTTAAGCCAATTAGACAGCATTTAAGTGGCACTTTCCACAAATAGAGTAAAACACGGTCTAGAAGACTTTTTCTTTACTTTCATCAAAATGGCAGTGAAAGGGTTTTAAAGGGTTACTCCATCCCCAAATTAAAATTTTGTCATTAAACACTTACCTCCATGTCATTCCAAACCCGTAAAAGCTTCGTTCATCTTCAGAACACAATTTAAGATATTTTGGATGAAAACAGGGAGGCTTGTGACTGTCCCATAGACTCCCAAATAAATAACAGTGTCAAGGTCCAGGAAAGTATAAAAGCATCGTCAAAATAGTCCATCTGTCATCAGTGATTCAACCGTAACGTTATGAAGCAACGAGAAAACTTTTTGTACACGAAGAAAACAAAAATAATGACTTTATTCAACAATTCCTCTCCTCTGTGTCTCTCCAAATCATTTTGCCATTTTAGCAAATCTGAGCTGTACGCAGATGGCATACACTCTTCTGTGTCAGCTGCGCTGCGCCGATGCTTTGTTTGCGTTCAAACCAAAGCGTAAATACATGTAAAAAACGTATCCTTGTGGCGTGACTGATACAGAAGAGCATACACCACCTGCATACTAGTCAGATTTGTCAAAATGGCACTATGCTGATTTGGAGAGAGACAGAGGAGAGGAATTGTTGAATAAAGTCGTTATTTTTGTTTTCTTCGTGTACAAAAAGTGTTCTTGTTGCTTCAGAACGTTACGGTTGAATCACTGATGGCAGATGGAGTATTCTGATGATGCTTTTCATACTTTCCTGGACGTTGACACTGTTATTTATTTGGCAGTCTATGAGACAGTCTCAAGCCTCCCTGTTTTCATCCAAAATATCTGAAATTGTGTTCGGAAGACGAACAAAGCTTTTACGGGTTTGGAACGACATGGGGGTAAGTGATTAATGACAAAATTTTCATTTTGGGATGGAATATCCGTTTAACCCTCAAAAAACCCTGTTTATCTACAGTGGTGTGAAAAATTGTTGGCCCCCTTCCTGATTTCTTATTTTTTTGCATGTTTGTCACACTTTAATGTTTTAGATTAATGTTTTAGATAGTAAAAGATAGCACAAGTGAACACAACATGCAGTTTTTAAATGAAGGTTTTTATTATTAAGGGAAAACAAATCCAAAACTACATGGCCCTGAGTGAAAATGTAATTACTTCGTTTGTTATTATACTGGCTTTTTATTTCATTGTTTGGTATTTTTTTATTAAACTGCCTGCACTGTTATGCTTATCTTTTAATTTCATATTTTTATGTAAAGCGCTTTGAGATGCTACAGTACTTTTAATGGCGCTATATAAAAGAAAGTTTATTATTATTATAATTACAAATGTGTCGTAAGTTATCTTTAAAAAAAAATTGCATATCAAGAAATAATCAAACAGATCCTTAGGAAATGGTTAATGAGTTAATTGTGCTTTTTAACATACCAGCTTACAACTTTAACGAAACATACATGAATTATATACTAATCATTTACTTATCATCATTTGTTCATGACTAATACTGTAAATGTTTATTGAGATAATAGTACAATTTTAGCATTTCAATGATTTAATAAGTGCTTAATAATACATTAATTAGTAACTATTAACCATTTACTATGGATCTGTTAGATTATTTCATGATATGCTATTTTTTAAGATAACTTACGACAGATTTGTAAATCCTTAGCATATTACTTAATAATCATGTGTGAACGTATAGTTTCGGTTTAGTTCATCATTAACTAATTATTTATAAGTGACTTGTAAATGATTAGTTTATCATTAACTAATCACTTATAAATGACTTACAACTGAACGTTATTATAAAGTGTTACCCTGTAGCACCTGGTTACATTAAGTTGGATTGTGGGTGGTTCATAAATTAGATGCAGACTTTTCGCAATGAAACAAAGTAAATTCCTTGAGTAAAAGGTACGGAATGATATCAGTTATCAGTTATAAAATATCAAGAAAATCAGTTTCCACTGAAATCACTATGCCTGTTTTTAGGTAATGATTTATTGAGATATTTCATCCAAGTTCACCAGAATCAGGGTCTCAGCCTAGTGTGCCATCAACCTCAGCAAAGAAGGGGCTGCACGCAGTCAAAGACCAGAGCTGGCTCATCATGCGGGGAAATGCTCTTACTAAAGTAACACTGTTATTAATTGAATAAAAATAAAAATGGACTTATATTGACTGCTGTTGTATGGTTAAAAAACACTGAGACATTTCTCAAAATATCTTCTTTTGTGTTCCACAAAAGAAAAAAAAGAGTAAATTATGACTTTTTGGTTGAACTATACAAATTCTAAAGCTCTGGCATACATGAAGTTCTTCTTCATTCTTTGCTCAGAGATAAAAAGAAGTTCGAAAGACCTGAGTGACGGTATATTGTTTGCGTATATTTGGACACCTTCCACAGTACTGTTTTAGAGGAACATTTAAATACGCAATACTGTGACAATTCACTGAGCAAATTACTTGTGAGTTTTTTTTTTTTTTTTTCTGTGTCCATATTAACAGTTTAACAGCATTCACTATGGGAGTGTGAGCTGTGCAAAGTCACGCTGTCATTCAGGTATTAAATACCAAATCTACTATAAAACCTAACCCCTTTCCATTCTCTATGCATCAATTACTGCTGCTTGTGGAAAAGCCTTATATGCAGTGTTATCTTATTATATATTATTATAATATTATTAGAGTTATAATTAGAGTACATTTATTCTTTATATATAAATAAAAAGAGCGTGTCAGTGGTATTACAGTGATTCACACCCATATTTTAAAGCAGTTGTGACATATGTTGTGTCTTGTCTTTTATGTTCACCCATGGCAATGTGAAAGACTAGAACTTGACATATATTTGGACGCATTCCATTGGCTCTATGGAACAACACTGTAGTCAATAGGAGCCTAGTCCTGTTCCTGGAGATTTATCTTCCTGTAGAATTCAGCTCCTGGAGATTTTATTTTGCTGGTTCAGGTGTGTTTGATTAGGATTGCAGCTGAATTTTGCAGTGAGGTTGATCTCCAGGAACAGAATTGGGCATCCCATCTGAAGTCTGACCTGCACTTCTTAAGCCAGCACGCAAACAGCCACAGCATAGAAGCTACAGTCTAGGTCAGACGCAGCAGTATAAATTACACAAGTAATTTAGACATGGTAAAAACCTGTGGATAACTAACGTGCACAGCTTTCCCCTGTGAATGTATTAATATTTTGTTTTAGTGTTTATACTGGTTTTCAGATGGGAAGGTCAACGAAGAGGGTTGTTACACAACACAGAGCATTCCCCTTTAACATAGAGCACAGCTGAGGTGTTTGAGTGTGTACGGATAGCTGCAGACTCCGAGCATTGAAGGGCTCTGAGCATGTCCACCATGAAGACAACAGTGGTTTTCTGTGTGATGTGCTTTGAAGAGAGGTTAAAGTGCATGACAGCACAGACAGCTAAAAAAAATAACTTGTTTAGAGTTAATTACTGGCTAAATATGAGCAAGTTTGAGTACATTTGGTCACAGGTGTGTGATAGAATATGTTTAGCACTGATACCTAGATTAACCGTGAGCCGGACGCGACTTGTATCCAGCTCTAAACGGAGGGTGTCTGCGGAGTCTCGAGAAGTGGTTGCCATGAGAACACCATATGCCCGCTGGGAGCGGAACCGTAGCGAAACATCTTCAGCCTCTGTATGCATAGCTACAGATAACTGGACCTTCATGAATTTACTCCCATCGTAGCTGAGAATGGTGGCATCTGCAGATGAGAGGCAAAGATTATACTATATCAATGTCATTAATCACAACAAAAAAAAAAGTTTATATGTAGGTGCTTGCCCGTTTGTCCTGTGTTCAACACATGAAACTGACTGTTTACTTGCTGCCTAATACAGTATATCAACCCCCTTGACAGGTGCCAATGTAACAATACAATCATTGTTATTCACTTCATCTGTAAGTAATTTAAATGTTGTGGCTGATCCATGCACGTTTATCAAAAAAGAAACAATTGTATTCACTAATATGTCTCTATTTGTAGAAACTGCTGCACACTTTAAGTTGATTTAAGTTGAAAGGCATTTAATTGTGGGTGGTACGAAACCTGTATCAAGTACATGGATAATTACGTAAATATTATAAATTATGTTGATAATTTTGAGACTAATGTCATCCCATAGACAGAGTGGCTTCAATGGCAAAAGAGAGATTAAAGTGTACAGAACATGGATGTCAGGATCCTGACACTGAAAATCAAAAATTAGACAGGAACACACAAAACGTCTTGTCCCAAATAACAGCTACAACCATGAAACAAGAAACCTCCATCTTAATGAAACTGCAATATAATACAAGTTTCTGCAATATTTAAGAAATATGAAGTGATAAGCATTTAAAACAAGTGTCAGTCTCACCTCTCTCACAGGAGCGACCAAGATTGCCCGTCCCAGAGCAGTCACACACATAACGGTTCCATCCTTCCCTGCAGATTCCATTGTTTTGGCAGGGGTTACTGAGACACTGCTTAGGAGCCTCTTTACTGCAGGAGGGCTTTACACCTGCGGCTTTCTGCACCTCAGCTATGCGGCGGATGTCTTTGCTCTGACCACTGATGAAGAAGTCACGGATGCAGCCTACATAACCAAAGTTGAGCAGAGCAGTCCACACCTCAGTAGGAAACACCATATCAGCTTTATTTTCTGGCAGTCCTCCTAAATACAGGCTATCATCCAGGTCAAGAATCTCGCTGTTTCCTGGGGCTTGGTATGGTGTGCGAATTGTGTTGATGGAGATGGTACCTGGAATTCAACAATGCCAGAGAAAAATGTGAGACTGTGCAAAGTAAATCCTGCTATGTCTTAGAGAATAAAACACAAATAAGATGCATGATAACACTTCCTATGAATACATATTGAATGTATTCACAGTTGTAAACCATATAATACACAACTTTTAGGTAAGTTTTAAAATTAGGGTTAATGAGTAAATAAATACATACATACAAACATACATACAAGAGGTACTGGTTACACACCACTACCTCATCAATGATTGTTTCAAATCATATAGAGACTGAAATTACATGAAATATATATTTAAACATTAGACCAGCTGTACTCTGTTACAGCTTGCACTTACATGCTAAAAAGAAAATTCACACATTCATGATCATATGTGAGTAGACTATTGTAATGCATTACTGAGTGGATGTGCCACCAAACCAGCTTTGGGATGCTCATATTGACCGTTTGTTGCATGGTTAAAGAAAAATATACTGTACATATTTGTTAACTCAAGTGTCGGCACATGCAACCATGTGTACATATTTCGCTGAGCAAGTAAAAAGAAGTACCGTGTGGGACCATTTTGACAGAAAGGGTGACAAAGTTACAAATTATGCTATGTGGTATTAATAAATTAATACACTTAATACATTGCAATATCACTTGCTAAGCAAACATCCACAAGCGTTGTGTGATGAAGGACAACAAACTTTGCCCTCCATGTTATCAGGGAGAAGATGCGATGCACAGCGATCTAAGGAGATAACACAGAGAATCTGTTCAATGGTAGTAAAATAAATATTGCACATCAGTGGTGAAGGTTTTCAAGAGCTTTTCTGCTACATTGAGCCCAGTTACAAAATCCCTTCAAGACGTACTATTACCCATAGAGTTGAAGCCTGTTTTGATGCACTTAAAACACAACTTGATGGCAGAAAGTTATTGGCCCTTAAGACTGGACTGCACTCACAACGGAGAGCTATATAACAATAATGTGCCATTACATCGTTAAGCATTTGCATTTAATTCAGCTGTCCTACTAACACAGAATATGCCAACCAGACACACAGCTTAAAACCTCACACAGGGACGTCGCTAGTGGGGTGAAAGGTGGTGACGATTATAGGGGCCCACAGCTGAGGGGGGGAGGGGCCCAGGTGATCTCAACCAACTGGCTGAGGCCAGCCTAAAAAGATGCTCAGGACAGTTGACGGGCCACTGCTGTGCATCACCACGAAAGCTTATCATTTGCATGTGTTTTAAAGCCTTGCAAATTTAAACATATAAAAGAGTTTAAAGCATTTAAACATAAGACACAGAAAAACTCAACTTAGTACTCACTTGCCGTGTTCGGTGCATACGCAGAGAACTGCGTTTTATGGTTTTAACATGCAAACAGAAAAAGATGTGAAAGAGCCCAATTCAGCACCCGTGCACGCAGAGAGACGCGTCTCAAAATGCTTGAACACCGAATTTGCCTTGCAAATTTCTTTCTCTTGTACTAATAAATACATACAATACATAAAACTGTCGGTTATGTCTTAAGTAAAAGTAAACAGTGGAGAAAGATATCAGATGTGTATCATTATAAAGGATGCATTGTCTTTTAAAGTGGCCGTGCCTAATTAAGCTACTAGCTGCTGTCGGTGTCCTTAATGTTAATCCAAGAAAATGAAAGAAAGAAAATCACTCACTGCTCTTGACTGAATTACTTTGTAGTTTAAGAATTAATCCACAGTCAAACCAAAAATTATTCAGACATCAGATATAATTTTTGATATTTTTTTACTAGTGGGTGCAGGACACTATAGTTTATGTAAGTGAGTATAGCAAAATAAACTGTGACATATGATACCCCAAAATTCTTCATACAGTAGACTTCCAGTAAAACTGATAAAAAATTGGGGACCAAAAATTATTCAGACACTTTGTGTCAGGCCCCTGGACTCATTGTGTTGTGTTTTCCCTCCCCAGGTGTGCCATGTTCCCTTTAATTAAACATTCCACTCACCTGTGTTTCCCCAATTATCTTGTGCATAAAGGTCCTTGTCTGTTCAGTCTGTGTTGGTGCAGGTCAACTAGTTTGCTATGTGTGCTCCTACTGTGGATTATCCCTATGATTCCTGGATATAAGACTCTTAGCTTGTACTCACCGTTTCTCTCTCGTTCCTCCTGCAGCGAATTCGGACAGATGACCTGACCAAAACAGTTTAAATTCCATTTGTCTACCCTCCGTTTGTTTTCCAGTTTTCCTCAGTCCTTTTGTTTCCGTTGTGTTGTTACGGATCCCTTCCTTTGCCATCACCCGCTGTGACCGACGAGCCATCGCCGCATGGAGCGACAGAGCTGAGGATCGCCGCGGAGCCAAAGACCTTGATGTCAGTCCAGGTGTGTGAGCCGGCAACACCACCTGCCATGAGGGAAAAAGCCACTGACGGTGTGAGCACAGAGATGAGCTCCGCCCCCTTCACCGCGGCTGAGGGTGAGCAGACTACGGAACGCCAAAAGGGCCAAAATGAGGAGGCGGATCTTATTGACTGTGAGTCTGAACTGGAAATTGAACTGCCCCCTCTCCTCTCTCCGTCATCTCCACTGGTCCCGTTACACTGTGGTACCTGGTCCCATCCAGCCCACCTTCGTCCTTGGTTTCCTCGTCCAGCCCTTGGTTTCCTCGTCCAGGGTGTGGTGCAAATCCAAAAATCCTACTGACCTTAATGTGTATCAGTCTCTCCTCTCTTCCTTCCTAAAAAAATTAACAATTCGTCTAACTCTTGCATGCTCTTTAAAACATTTTCTTCACTCCTTTGTCCTCCTCCTCCCCCTCCTGGATAAACTCTAATAGCTGTTGACTTTGCCACGTTTTTCATTAATAAAATTAAAAACATCAGTGCACAATTTACCACACCACATTCTGTCAAGCACATCTTACCAGCAATCATACACTCATTCACATCCTTCTCTTCACTCTCTGAGGCAGAAGTCTCCAAACTCTTCCTTTCTAATTATCCTACTACTTGTCCACTTGATCCTATTTTTATCTCATCTCCTTCAAGTCATTTCTCCTGCAGTTGTACCTGCACTCACTCACATCATTAACATATCCCTTCACACTGGTGTTTTTCCCTCAACATTTAGACAGGCTTGTATAACCCCACTACTTAAGAAACCCACCCTTAACCCATCTTGTTTAGAGAACTACAGACCGGTTTCCCTGGTTCATTGCAAAAATACTTGAAAAAGCTGTGTTCAACCAAGTCATTAGGTATCTGTCATTCAGAAACATGGCTTTTCTTATAACTGCTATGCTGATGACACTCAACTCTACCTCATTCCTGCCTGATGATCCGACAATAGCTGCTCTCATCTCAGCTTGTCTAACAGACATTTTCTTTCTGGATGAAGGACCATCACCTTCAACTCAACCTTGCCAAGGCAAAACTACTTGTGGTTCCAGCAAACATATCATTTCATCACAATTTCACCATTCAGTTAGGCACATCAACCATAACTCCTTCAATAACAGCCAGAAACCTTGGAGTTATGATTAATGATCAGCTGATTTTCTCAGACCACACTGCTGAAACTGTCCGGCACTGCAGATTAGATTTATTTAACATCAAGAAGATCAGGCCCTTTCTTTCAGAACATGCTTCACAACTCCTTGTTCAAGCTCTTGTTCTGAACGTTAATCCAGAACGTGGCAGTAAGATTAATTTTTAATGAGCCAAAAAGATTGCATGTCACATCTCTGCTTATAAATTTGCACTGGCTACCAATAGCTGCTCACATAAAATTCAAGGCATTGATGTTTGCCTACAAAACCACCACTGGCTCTGCACCCTTTTACCTGAATTCATTATTTCAGACTTATGTGCCCTCTAGAAGCTTTCGTTCTGCAAGTGAATGTCGCTTGATTGTGCCATCCGAAAGCACAAAATCACTTTTACAGGCTTTAAAATTAAATGTTCCCTCCTGGTGGAATGATCTGCCCAACTCAATCCGAGCGGCTGAGTCCTTAGCCATCTTCAAGGATCAGCTAAAAACACATCTCTTCCATCTTTATTTGACCCTCTAACTCTAGCACTCTCTATTCTATTTCTATTCTTTAAAAAAAAATACTTGTCCCTTTTAGACTTGCATTCTATTAATTTGCTGCTTGTTTTCTTAAAGGGGCCCTATAATCTATAATGTTGCTGTTTGAACATAAAAAAAGATCTAAAGTTCAAAGTCCACTTCGAAATGACATTTTATTTAACAGAAATCAGTTTTCAAAAACTACAATGAATGACTCGTTTGGACTACAACTCATATTTTCTGGGATTTGTGATATCACAAATACCAACGAATGGGATGAGACCTGGTTGAGCTGCACTAGAGAAGGCAATGAGTGTTATCACTATGTCTGAGACAAGCAAGCTTTCCGAAGGCAGACAAATTTAGGGTGATTACAATCATAAAGGTTTAAATCGCGCTCAAATTGATTTGTTTTTTTTTGCCGTATTTACACTGAAGCTCGCAGCAGCTATGGTAAGGGGCATGACATTTCCCGACCAGGCGCCAAGTGCTGCCAATCACAACACATACTGGCCCAGCTAACCAATCACAGCCCATTTCGTATGTCAGAACTTCTCTCCCCAGTCTGGCATGAACGGCTCAAGTAGTTCCTGTATCAAATGAAGGCCCGCACCTTCATTTGATACAGGAACAATTCGTAACACAAAATGCACTGGGGCCCCGCAAACCCCAGCTTTCAACCCTGTCGTCACACCTAAACTAATTGATGCAGTGAAGACTTGGGGATTTACTGGGAAAGTATCGGCATATGTTCATGCACGCAACACTGTGACTGCAAACTATCCAAGAGCAGTGAACTGGGACTCAATTCCCTGTTTTGCTCATAGATTACAGCTCACTGTAAATGATGGATTTAATGTGTTTGTGAATTGGTAATCATTGTACCTGGACACCCTGTCCGGCACTTGGACCACAGTTCCCCTGCATGCAAGGCACTAAAAGCTAAAAAAGAACAAATAAAATTTCTGAAACACCAGGTCATTCAATCGTGTAAAACAAGATGGAACTCTATGACATTAACAAAGGTGGGCTTTTAAAGCTGTTCTGTCTGACTCATTGGTAACAAGCTGCAAGATGCCAGAATAATCCATCATAATGTCAACAGATTAAAATGTGTCAGTTTCCATTTACCCCATTGCCTCCTGAACACACAGCTGATGAGAGCTGAGGCTCAATACCACAATGACAGAGTTCAAGGCAAAGGTTCGGCAGTACTTATTATTATTATGATTATGATTATTATTATTATTATTGTTATTATTATTATTATCATTTTGCATATATATGTTTGCATTTTTATTGGGTCATGGTATTTTTAATGGGTAAGGTTATCAGTGCTGCAATCATCAAGATTTGTGAAAATATTGGCTCTGTGCAGCAGTTCCAAAGCAGCTGGGATGAGGGAATAAGGGTACTTTACTGTTATTTTGCTGAAGGACCGGATATCTATAAAGAACTGTAAGCCTCCATCCCTTTTGTCCACACAGAAGAAGCTGGAGGCAGCAGGGATGTGGATGGAGCTGGATCATCTCTTCCACATATTCCTCCATGGCTTTCTGGTCTGGGAGGGTTAGTGGGTAAATTGGCACTGGTTTACCAAGTAGGAGGTTGATAGTGCAGTCCCGTGATCTGTGTGGTGGTAAATAGGAGGCTGATTACATCCTAGAAGTAGGAGTAGCAAGAGAGAATAACCACATACTGTTTATCCACTAGACTCTTGATTACAACCAACGGCAGAATTTCAGGTGACTTTGGAAGGAGAGGACCAGGAAAGGACAGGTGAGTGTTTTACAAACCAAAAAAACCTGCAGCAAAAAGGACCAACACTGTATCAGAGAGTACTTTTTCCCAAGGAGAGTTTCCTGGTGGAGGGTTGAATAAAGTGTTCAAACCCCATTGAGTCATCATAGGCAGCAGCTGGAATACAGAACTTTAATGATGAAAATTTAGAGGAACTGGGTGGCCGGGATTGCTTGGCTCCCTGACATATCATCTCTGCCCAAAGCAGAACTCTCCTGGTGAGCAGTGAGAGTATAAACAATATATTTGCATGTTCAGTGGGAAAATTGCTGAGACTACATCTCAAGGAGTAGTAAGAACTGTAGAAGGAAGCTACTACAGTCCTCTGTCAAACCAGAGTAGTGTGCTAGATTGACCATAACACTGAATGAGATGGATGCTCCTTCAGGGTTCATCGTGTTTGGTCTGGCCTTCTGGGGATATCAGACTCAAGAGAGATGAATGATGTTGAACTCAGTGTAAGCTGCCTGGCAACGTGACAAAGGCTAAGCTGTTTGGAGAATGTCCTCAAATGAGCTTTGCCACATTTGTGGAGTGGGTGCTGGTGAATTGCAGGTAGCCATTTACGATTGGCCTCGCAGAGAAGGAATTCAACTGCCCCACTCCTGATCCAGCCAGCCATCACCACATTGCATGAAGCGTTTGCCTGAATCCACCGCAGACAGAGAGCCCAGGCCCACTGAAACACACAAACCTGTGCAAGAGGAAGTGACTAAGCCAATAAGCCTGAGTCTCAAGATGCATCTGATCAGGTACGCTATCCAGCAACATCGCTCCTCTTCCAGAATCTGCTTGTTCCTTGTCTCCACTGGCTCCTGCCATTCCCTCAGCTCATCCTCAGTCTGGTCCACCATGTTATGCGGATCTGCCTTGGGCCTTCCAGTCACCAGTTCTGCATAGGTGTGAGGATCCTCTGTCTCTGCCTCCAGCCTCCAAATCCCAGACTTCACCTCGGCCCTCTGAACCATCGGCTCAGTTTTGGCTCCCTGCTCCCTCCTCTCCACCATGGACCATCATCTCACTTATTCTAATTGGCTCACTTGTTCTTCCACCTCCACCTTGATTAGATGACGATTCCGCTCCTCCTTCCCTCTGTCTCATCCTTCCCTCCGACTCCACCTTTGTCCACAGTTGCACCAGCTCTGCTGTGGTCTTCCAGGGCCCCGCCTCTGCCTCAGTCACATGAGTTGTCAGCTCCCCCTTGGCTCTCCGGACCTACAGTGTCACCCTGGCTCTTCTGCTCTCCGTCTCCACCCTGGACTCCACCTTCATCAGCTCTGTCTGGATCAATCGGCACTCTGGTGTCGTCAGGGAGCCTCTGTCCATATGCGGGATATATAAATCGTTTTTGAATGAGCGTCCACTGTTCACTTTGACTTTTGATTTCACAATCACGTGTACTCTCTGTAAAGGGAACACATCCTAGAAGATAATACTGTATATCTGTCAATGAGCTCAGGATCTGTTGAGCAGCAAATCCTCCACCTTGGTCTTAATAGTCATCTCTTCTTACCCTCGACTCATGATCAGTGAAATCCGACTTCTGTAGCTTGTGTTGTATGCAGGGTTGTCGAGTCTGCATTTTTTTTTTTTCTTCACGGAATTAGGCTACTTTTAAATTGTTGCAGTGGGCTGATTTGCCCCCTGGGTTAAAGGTTTAAAATTTTGTGCATAAATTGTACTGTACCAATAATAAACTGCAGGAGATGTCAAGTTTTGTGAAGGAGGGCCACTAGTAAGAAGCATTTGAGCTGTGTTTATTACGAATGTGCATAGCAGTGACTGTAAAATATGCATTTTAGGTATGGAAATGACATACTTTGAGTTTTGATATTTGGGATATGGTCATTGTGTTACTGTAAGCTGTTCTTTTGTTCATTGTTCAGTCACGTTTCAGTTTATGTGGTTGCTATTTTTGGATATTTTCTAGAACTGTGAATAAAGGCTTTGTTTCTTCTTCTCCATCGTCATGTGTCTTGTTACAGCCACTGCAACGTAACAGTATTCAGAAGTTTTTTTTTTTTTTTTTGCCTTTTCTTTTGGTTTTACCCATTGGATAGTTTGCTGGTTCACTAAGTTATAGGAGGTGATCATACCAAATAATTTAGATAAAAGACTTAAGTATTTCAGAATGGTGTGCAATGAGATTGATGCACTGGTTAGTTTAGTTATCTAATTACACAATTGTTGAGGCAAAGTTACATGAGTTCTTTGTTGTGCATCATGGAATTTTTTCAGTAAATGTTTCCATAGCTGTTCATTTGCATGATTTCTTAGCCCAGCCAATCTATTCACAATGAAAGCATCCCAACTGTAATTTTTAACCAAACCATGCTTCTAACCACAGGTGGAGAGCTGTAGTTCCAACCACACAACCTTGTCATGTGGTTTGTGAAAGGTTGTTTGAACGGCAGTTTCAGAAAACACCAAATCACTAAACTATGTTTGTAACAATGGAACATGTGAACATAGTCATCCAATGAAATACACTGCTGTTACTAATGCTTCAAATGTCGGCAAAATGTTACCTGATCTTCCATCCCTCTGGAAGTCCACATGATACCACTCTCCATCGTTCACTTTTTTGTTCACAGCCAGTGTCTTGGTTGTGCCTGATCCCATATCCAGAAGCAGATACAGAAGACCATCCAGCATCTCAATAGCAAAGAAGTCTACCTTCTGTGTGAAAGGGCTCTTGGTCTCTTTTGTCTGTTGCTTAGGTTTCCCATGGCTAAAGAGAAGAAGTCCATTGGGCTCAGTGGTGCGGAAGTCAAAGGAAATAGAACCCGTTTTCTTAGTGTTCCATTTAGGAAGTGTGATGAAGGATTCTGGTGTCTCAAAAGTGATGGGATCTAATGTGGCAACATTCTCACACTTAAAGGCAACAACTCCATGGATCTTCATTTTTGGGTCGCCATTAAAGGCCAGTCTGGACAGCTCCAGTCGAACGTCATTGTTTTTATATGCAACCTATAAATATAAAACAATGTCAATTGAACAGAAATAATTTGAAACACTTTTTATCTAAACTGTGTTTGCAGAACCATTACATCAATGGGAGGAAAGATTGATTGGTATAATCATTAATTGCAGGTGATTTGTACCTGTTTTATTCTCCAAATGCAATTTAGACTATTTCTCTCTTGATATGAATGGATCTATTAACATAAGACAAACAAAAGCGCTATAAAACTTCATCTGTACATCTTATAACAGGTTCTTTACCTCCCTTAGACAGCCCATAAAGTTGTTGCTAACAGGTGATCCCGGCAGGTCAGCTGTACTAGGACTTCCTCCAACGTAGAAAAAGTCATCAGATCCGAGCATGGTGTAGTCCTCCTGAGTATATCCTGTGGTGGTCAGTATTCCATCCACAGATATTGTTACCTAAAGAACAAACCACAGGTAAAAGGATATACAGATGCCAGTTTGCTACTGACTGGTTTTCTGTTTCTGTTTCTTTTGTAGATACACAATGCTGAGTAGGGTTGGGAATCGAAAATCGATTCCGATTCCAGAATCGGATACTTAAGTTCAGGAATCGGAAACTTGTTGTCAAATTAAAATTTCGATTCGACCTATCAATTCCTATGTGTTTTTTTTTCTTCATCTGTGAGGACTGGACCTAGTTATCTGCCAAGACCTTGCTTGCTAATCTAAGTGCTCCAAAGTTTGGCTACATTTAAGATCAGAAGCCAAAAAAAAGCTATTATATCTTTGATAGCTAAACATGTTGCAAGAGAGGTGTCACCACCAACATGACAAAGCACTTTAATTTAATAGATTGTTAAGATCGTGAACACGATTCAAAAACCAACGTGATTCTATTCCTAAATTACAATGAATCGTCGTTTCATTCCTCAACCTTTGACGTGTGCGATTACAATTGTGATCACTTGTTGGTTCACAAGTGCAGCAGCGTATGATCACATCAGTAGCTATGTTTCCATCACCCTTTTTTAATGGGCATTTTGGAGTATCATATGAGAAACGAGTGATGGAAACTCAAAATTTCGAATAAAAATCCCTTAATTTGCAAAAAAGTTTTTATGCTCCCTTGATGCGAATAATGGGAGATGGAAATGCATTTTGTGAATAAATTCCTCCAAGCACATCAAAAAAAGTCATGTAACTTTGTACTATGGGACGGCAAAACCTGACTAACCAGTGGACCGATCTCATTCCACAGCATCTGAAATGTTGTTATGGTCATTCGGAAATGCACAAGCAAAGTCTGTCATCAAAGTATTTCTGTATAATTGCCTCCCAGAAATGTCTTACACGACTGCATTCCCAAACAGCAGCATCCACCTCTGAAAGCAATGACCGCATTCATTGTGTTTCGTTTAATTTATATATGAAAAATATTATGTTCTCCTACTTTTCTTAGTGATTTATAGTGCCAGTTTATCAGGAAGTGATGATTTAATTCTTTTTGACCTGTTGGATGGAAACGATGCTTGTTCGCAAATTTATTATGCGATATTCCAGTTTTGTGCATAAATTAAGTTCACAGCTTTGGATGTAAACCCAGCTAGTGTGATCTGAACATTTAAATTTGCATTCATACTGCCATTGACCTAAAGACAGCAGCTGTCTGTCATGAATGAAACAGCTTCATAGACTTTTCAGCCACATACTGTATCATTATTTCTGTTACAAACATTCTAATCACAAATTTTCTAATCACAGAAGTACTGGGATAAAAGTTTATGGTTCAGATATAATCTGTGTGTATTAAAATAGAGTAAATCACTTTTTGAAAGTAATTTGACACTTCAAATAAAGATTTATCGATTACATTGTTAAGCCAGTAGGTGGCGAAAAGGGGCTGTTAAATGTATGTCTTTGAATCATACAAGAGATTCATTCATGATTACTGTATGTACATCTTGAGTGAGTCATTTAATCATTAATTCATAAATTACGTGCGATTTTGTTTAGTTGTCTAATATTTTTTCTTCTTCTTTAGAATCAGGAGAGAACCACAACTTCCACTGAAAAAAAAAAGAAAAAAAAAAAACCCTAAATTTATCCAGAATCATGCACACAAATAGCTCTTAAAGAGTCCAGTTTTTATGTAGCCTGTTGATTTTTGTTCATGGTATTCAGCTCCAATAAATCATTTGCAAAACAAGAGACACAGGATAAATGTTTGATTTCATTATTTAATCACATTGGAATCGAAACTGGGAATCGAAAAGAATCGGAATTGATAAGCAGAATCGGAATCGGAATCAATAAAATTCAAACGATACCCAACCCTAATGCAGAGTAATAACGCAATGGGGAACATGTAAGTGCTCACAACATCTGAAGCCCTATAGAATCACAGCAATTCATTGGTTGTTGGTGCTAAAGTGGTTGATGGTGCTGGTATGAATCCAAAGGAGCTTCATACCAGCACCTTTATAGGCTCACCATCAGATTTTCTTATTTTATGTGCATTATAGTTTCAATCTGTTTTGTCTAGCCGCTAGACGTTATTCACCTTTAGAGTGACAAGATGATTTTCAGTGAGTTCTCCCTCAAAGCACGCACTTCATTGTCTGTGATGATATGCACGACATGTGTCTCCTATTCAAGATCTGGATGCTGAACTGACCACTGACCACTTCCCTTGTGAATAATGCTTTGGGAATGATTGTGATATTACAGACAGAGACAAAGCCTTTCTGTTGGATGTGGCCAATGCCTCATTCGGGGCTCTTTGAGCTCTAGCCAATGGAACTAGCATCTTGCAGAAAATCAGTGGCACCAAGGGCACATTTATAAGGGTGCTGTTATGCAGCTCCTTATGAGAGGCACTTAAGCACCATCAACCAATGAGTTGGTGTTATTCTATTGGGCTTCAGACCTTGTGACCACTCTCATGTTCCCCATTGTCATTACACCGTGTCTTTGGGAACCAGAGTTACATTCAGTAAAACAGACATGTTTGCTTTATTTTTTTTAGGACTAAAAGCCATTTTTATGTCTCTTTTTTCTTTGATATTTTGCATCAATTTGAAGGGATAGCTTTGAAGAATAATTTACTTAAATATAATCACGTGTTGATGTATTAAACCAAATGATGTGTTAGTAATGCCCCACAGCAACGTAAAATTAATTGACAGACACAAAAATGGTGTTAGTAACTAGGAAAAGCTTTTTTAGTATGTTTGCTTGTAAGTAAATTAAAAAGAAACCATGCAACAGGGTTCAAATCTATTTTAAGCAGTGCCACAGTTTGGTGAAGAAATTAAAAACTCATGCCACTTTCTTTTTTGTGCATTCACATTAAATCTGAATTTACTTTACTTTAGTTAATTTTATGTGTATATAGAGTAGTGTCATTAAAATACCTAAAACATTTCAGAAAGTGGCACAAGGATAGACTAGAGTAAAAAAATAAATAAAACAGAGTTAAAGACAAACAGATTATGGATGAATTTTATCAGCACAGCATTTTACAGACCATGCGGAGTGGGAGGGAATAGAACTGACTGTGGCAGTTAGGACATGTCTCAAACTACTGCTGTGTAAAAAGTTCGGGATGATGCTTCTAAAGTGGTTCAAAGTGAACTGGACAAAAAATTGGGGAAAAAGGCTGCTGAAAAACTAAATTAAGCAGATTAAACAGAAAAAAAGGTCTAAAAATAAATAAGTAACCAACCAGTTCCATTTTTTGATGTCTACAAATCAAGGAAAGATAAAACAACATACAGCATACCCAAAATAAGAATCAAATAGAATTATATCTGCCGAACAATGTAGTTTGTTTACCATAGCATGTCCAATGCCTGAGTGCTTTGTGGAAAAGGAGGAGAAAGGGAATTTAAAAAGTGTGAATAGAATAACAACTGTTACTCAAACAAAATAAAGATATGATGATTGCCAGGGTTAGTACATAGTTTGTTAAAGATTAAGAAGCAGTTGGTTAGTAGCATGACACATTCCATGAGCAATGTTAGTTTTACAAAACATATTAGTAACTGCATTAAAACAAACAATAATTGATATGCTTGGTATCTATTAGTATCTGACTTTAAGGTCCCACTTTATATTACATAAAAAAATAAGTACAACGTACTTATTGTGTTCATATTGTATTGCAAAACACATTTACTGCTATTGAGGTGGTATACAGCAAGGTTAGGGACAGGTTTGGTGGTATAAGTAGTTTTAAGAGTGGGTTAAGACATAAGGGATGGGTCAACAGTTTAATAATAAATGTAGTTACAGAAATGAATTATAGATATAAACAAATACGCAAAAAGTGTTTTGTAACAAATGATTCATTTAAATGTTAGTACATAGTAGTAAGGGCCACTTAATATAAAGTGGCCTTAACTCTAGATTCTAGATTAATAGATGCTTGGTAAACAAGGCCTCTCATGGATTATTGCTTTATTAAATTGAAATTTCATTCATTTTCATTGTGCATACTTTGCTGTGTTTGTTTACTAACCATAAACCAGATTTACTATCATCTTTTGGCAGGACAAACCATCTTTTGGTGTTAAAGAACTACTTTCTGGATTTACTTAAAGGGGTCATATGATGCTTTTTTAAAGATCATTATTTTGTGTATTTGGTGTAAAAATTTAACGACCCTTTCCATAATCGCGAGCCTTATCTTTCAAAATAAATGTAAAGACAGTTAATAATGTCCTTAGTTTTACCATCAGTTCAAGTCTTAAAGGGGAACAGAGTCGTGTGACAGACTCAGTGATGAAGCTTGTGTGTGTTTGCAGTATACAAGCCATGTATACGGTTAAGACAGTTGACTCCACTATGACCTGATTCAGAAGCACCAGATTGTCGTAGCAAAGTCAGAATTACCTCCTCTCCTAGGTTCACAAAACGGTCGTCCATAAAATGCGTTGCTGTTCTGTTTTTCCACACAGTGACAGTCTTAACTTTGATAAAGAATATCTCTTTGGTTTTGAGACTTTAGTCTTTGCAACTTCAGGGATCTTATCTATTCACAATCAGCTTGTAACACTCCAAAGAGAAAGGAAAACTTTAAAAATCACATCATATGACCCCTTTAAGACACGCAGTGAAAAATTAGCTGAAGAGGTTCGGAAGGTTATTTTTGCGGCTGACTTCACTTTCGGGCACAAAATTTTATGGGAGGAGAGTATTTAAAAGAATAATACAATGTGATTTAATAAGGTTTGCAGTAGTCAGTTTACTGTTATTTGCATCATAATGTAACACCTCAAAAAAATTTCTTAACTCATTTTGCCATTGACATGGCTGCAATAGTTGCTTAATTGTACTAGTCATTATGGATATGGGATGGCTGCATCTTTGCTCTTTAATTGGATTATTAAATCACCCACAGAACTTTCCACTCCCGTCAGCACTTTGATGGGATTGCTGTCTTGTGCTAATTTGCTCTGTTTAGTAAATCTGGCCCCATCTTTGCTATTTAGTTGATACTTATTTTACAATAAAAAATAGACATCATGGTCCTGTTCCAAATCATAATGTGCTGTCTGTACTGCCAGGTAATTTAAACCCATTTGCACCTCACAAATTAATGATTTGGAATTCATTGCATACAGTGGATATAAAAAGTCTACACACTGTTTGTAAAACTGCTGCTTTTTTATAAATCCAAGTAAAATAATGTCAGATCTTTTTCCACATTTAATGTTCTACTGAAATCAACTAAATTCATGAAACAAACTTTTAGTCAGAAAAGAAAAGATGAAGATGAGGATAGGATACTGTGTTGATGTGGGTGTGGTGTAGGATGGGAGTTGAGGATAGAAATGGGAAAATTGACTGATATTATTATTGTGTGTAAGGTTCTTTTGATTATAATATAGCAAACTGCTCTTTTTAAATAAGACTATATCAACTTAGCACATCCTAATTTGTCAATGTTTTTACCACTCTTCCTTAATTGCAAAAGAGTTCCAGATTGGTCATATTGAGGGGTCTCTGTTCAAGTTATACCACAAGGATTTTTTAATTTATTTATTTCTATTTTTGAAGCCATTGCTGCTGTATTTACTTTGTTGTTATCATTCTGAAAGTTGAAATTACTATTTTCAGGTTTATAAGGCAGGCCTGCAAGTTTTGCCAAAATATTCTGGTATTTGGGACTTTCCGTGTCTACTGCCTGAGTTCCAACAGAAGAGAAGCAGCACTATAGTATGATGCTTGAACCACACTACCTCATAGCCCAGAAATAGGAGGAAACAGAAAAATTGTCAAAGGCAGTAAGTGACCAGTACTTTCTAGAAATTTGTGCAGCTCCTTAATGAGAATCCAAGTCTCTTGGCAGCCTCCTTGATACATTTTCATCTTGTTTTCACATCAATGTTTGACAGGTACTCTGTTCAAATCTCCACTTTTTGATCATGAGCTTTATAGTATTCCATGGCACAGCTAACGTTTTAAGAAAAAAAAAGAAAAACTTTTTACAATGAGATCCCAGCACACACTTTGTATAATATAATATGCTAAAGAAAATCCTACTGAATTTTATTCCGAGTTAATCAGAATCCCTTAAATCATGTCTGAATTGTTATAATTACTTTTCAGTAAGACTTTGAATGTGGTTAATTCCAAACAGAGTACCATGTCAAAAAGTGGGCATATTCATACAACATAATTTTAGGTTTTTATTTTTCCTTATTCCTTAACAGTTTATAATTGCTTTCTAACATGAATGTTGATGGTTTTATTATTGAACAAAAAAATGGAAAAAGATCAAAAATGATTTTTAAATAGATATGTTTTCTCGAAAATCTTAAATTTTAATATTATTAAATAATTAATAATGAATAAATCATTAATAAATAATAAATTTGATTTTACAAGGGTAGCCAACCCCGCTCCTTGAGAAAGTCCTGTCCTGGAAAGTTTAGTTCCAATTTTAATAAAAGTCACCTGAACCAGCTAGCCAAGTAGATTAGGATTAATTGAAAATTACAGGTATTTACAGTAGCAAGGTTGGAACTGAAGATGGCAGGAAGATTGTTCTCCAAGCGCAGAGCTCACCCTGCTATACTATCAAGCACACATGCCTGCAGACAATCATGCTTTTCAGAAGACATTTCAAGAGATATAAACAAGATAATAGGTATATAAGTATGACCCTGCTTAAAACAGGTAATTTTGGCTCTTAGGAATTATTTCTATGGTAAGGTTAATACCATATAAAGTGATAATTTCATCTAACGCATGTAATGCTATATTGACTAAATCATTACTCTGTTTATCTGGTTGATGCCCTCTTAGTTCCTGTAGCTCTATTACCTGACGCAGATTCCGTGTTACTTTTACATCATGCCATTCATTGTCATTAAATTTCCCATTGACTGGTTCCACCAGAGCTTCAAATGCCCCAGAACCCAAATTTATGACAAGAGACACTGCTCCATTTTTCAGTGCCAGGTTGACATAGTCAGCAGATTTTCCCGTGTGAAGCATCAGTCCATTTCTCTGGAGTGTTTTGAATGACAGCGTGATTTCATCGCTGCTGCTTTGGATCGGGTTCAGAGAAAGGTCATAGCAGAAGTATTCTGAACCTTTGAATGTTGCCACATATTCTTCCATTTCTGAAAACAAAGAAGAAAAAAGATGGGTTAAAAACCTTACAAGGATGGATTCATCTCTAATCACGCTTCATCTAACCACAGTTCGCACACCTATTTTGACTATTGCACAAGCACACAACAATGACAGAAGATATAATTTATTTGGCTAGCAAAAAGACGTGTACAGGTGACTGAGTTTGGCCAGAGTGACCTGTGATCTTAAAAAACAATCTCTGAATTGCATGTTTACAATATCTATCTGTTGGAACCTGTTTGCCAGATATCTGCTCCTAAATGATGGCCACCACAGCCATTGTTCCTTCAGTTCCTGGATCCCTTTCAAGGCTGCTTGTGCTGCATCAGAAGTAGCGTTTCTTTGGGAACGCTTCTGCATATATAGCTCCGCCCATGTTGGTGTTTCTTCTCAAGGGAAGCAAAATAGAATTAAGAGGCTTGGATCTCCCGATGCCAAGACAGCAACTGTATTACGTGTTTGCAACCAAATAATACAGAGAGGAAACTTTATGCAGGGTCTGAGGACCATCATCCTCCCAAAGAGGGGTCAGTCATGATGCTGCAGGGCTCAGGATTTTGATAGCAGGCCCCTGCAAAGTGCCCTCGGGAGGTCAATCTGCCAACCCCACCACCTTTAGTATTTCAAGGCACAGCGGTTTCTGGTTTAGTTTTTGGTCCAGTCTCTGCCTAGGAATGTTGTGGAAATAGGATATGGTACCCTTCCACCTTGTTTCAACAGGGTCCTGCCCACAGTGGTGGGTGCTGAGCTGTTTCTGGTAATGGAACAAGAGCTGCAGACTGTCTTAGAAAAGGAGTTCCTTCACCTGAGAGAGATCTGTGTCAACTAAATTTGGGTTAAGGATGAACACCAAGAAAAGTGTGCTTTGTCCAATACAAATACTACTTATTTAAGCTCAGTAAAGGATTCAACAATGATGCAGGCAAGTCTGTCTCCTGCTCATATCAATTCAATCCTTGCAGCCATAAACTGGCTAAAGCTAGGCCAGTCACTAACTGTCACAGCTGCAGAGTCTGATGGCAGCTGCATCCAAAGTGATACATTTTGGCATTCTGCATAATCAAGGTTATGAGCAGGTGTACCTTGTTTATGTGGAAGAAACCTGAGTTCTTCCCAGGGTCTCTTGCTGGAAGCTCCTTGTCATCATGTAATGCTTATGACAGCCACATACTTCACAGGCTGGGGAGTGACCATGAGTGAGAGCTCAGCTCAGGATCTGTGGGGAGGGCCCATCATCTTTCCTTGAAAGATGTTTTTCTAGCTTTGAAGCACTTTCACCCAGACCTGAGGGGCCATCATGTGCTTGTCCGCACAGACAACACATTGGTTATACATTACATATATCACCAGGGAAGTCTGTGGTTGGTTGCACCCACTTAACAAAGGGACACATCAGATCCTTCTGTGGTATCAGGGCAAGCTCCTTGGCCCTCATTTATATGAGCACACAAATCAACTTACGACAGAGTTCACATGTGGTTCGTGAAACATTGTATCTCATCACACAAATGATCAGATATTGATAAATGTGTGCAGCTGAAAAGAACTGTCATTTAAAAATCACGCCACTAAAAATGCCCTGATTTAGAAGCCTTACCCCTAGAGTTTACAACATGGAGAAACATAACCTGGCCAAGTAGAGGAAGAAAGCAAATCTCATAAAAGGGGGGGGGGATGAGATTGTTTTTGTATTTTAATATCGCTGTGATCTTATTTTTTTTGAAAAATGTGATTTTTTTATTGTTTTTTTTATGTGAATACTTTATTAATACGATGAAATGTAAACAGAATATTTTACCTTTGGCAACACATATTCAAATGAAGAATATGTGGCATCTAGGGATGACCATAATTAATGGTCGGTTAATAATTAATTAATAATCAGTTACACATTAACCAACAGTAAGAATTTTGACCGATTATCAGTTAAACAGTTAAAAGGTAATTTAAAGAAACTGGTTACACATATCAGTCAATTTAGCAATAATAATAATAATAATAATAATAATAACAATAATAATAATAATAATTTGCAATTACAGACATTCAGAAATAATGTAAAATACAAAAGATGAAGTCAAAAGATGAAGAAAGGTGCAACAAAGTTCCAAAAACAAAAGTATTTCTTAAATAAAACAAGTTCAGATAGAGCCACACAGCAATGTAACAATAATGGACAAAGGAAGAAAACAATCAGAGGAATTTAAGTAGGGAAGATTATGAACAGGTGAACAAGAATGAAAAACATGAATAGCTATAAAACGGTAGAAGAAAATGATAAAATAAAACACAATTTATATTAGCATTTGTTATAAATATAAAACCATATAAAGATCAAGCCAAACGTCTCGGGTTAAACATGTAACCATGGTTCCCTGAGAAGGAATAAGACACTGCCTCCCTTAAGTGGACACTATGGGGAATGCCATCAGCACGACTGGTGTTCGAAGCATGTGTGAAAACACTCCAAATCCATTGGACCACATGACTCACAATGTCACTAGCAGAGTGCCTGGAAGTATAAAACGGCGTGAAAGAAAACATGAAACAGACAGGCCGTAGACATGGCAAAGGGAAGCAATGTCTCATTCCCTCTCGGGGAACCATGGTTACATGTGTAACCTGAGACGTTCCCCTTCAAGGGAACTCACATTGAACACTATGTGGAGCAAAATAGCCACTATGCCATGCTGCGATGCATGCTTGTCCACCTGGTGAGAAGAGCACCAAAAGAAGTAGGCAAACATACACCGATTCAAAAAGGGGTACGCCGATGATGCTCCAGACAGCTAAAACACCTTAGGGCAAATGGGGAACCCAACCAACACATAATATTTAAGGGATATCCCATTCAGTCAAATTGGGAACACAACTATCCTCAAACAGCTATAATTTCTAAAGACAATGGGCCATCTACATGAAACCCTCTAATTACAAGGGAAACAGCCCAAGCCAATGATCTGCTCATCAAAGGGAAACTATGCTCAGACAGCTACCACTTCTGGGGAGGGAGCCCGACCTAGCTTGTATTATGAGAATGGAGCAAGAAGCTTGTTGAGGGACTTCTTGCTTCACCTGGCCAAAAACCAGCTTGCCAAAGGTAACTTTCCTTAGACAGCTAGTAACTTTGATGATGTTACAGCTGGGCCACAGTAAATATTTTGGAGTCAGCCTGACCTGAGATGCTCCTAAGAAGAGAGCAAGGGACCCTACTTCACAATCTTCATAAAAAGGGATAGCCGTCAAAAGAAACCATTCTATAACACGTATATCATTGATAAACTTCTGCCTAAGAAAGGGAGTGAGGAACCCTAACTTGTTTGCTTATGAGAAGGGACATCCTACTCAAGATGTCTACATCCTACTCAACAGTCTGCTTAATGCCAATAATCTTACTACCTTGGTTGACAATGCGTCCAATGAATTTCGATGTTTAACATTTACATTACCAAATCAACAGCATAGAGAAAAGCAAAGTACAGATTTAATATAAGACTTATAATGCATGGTCATAAGAGTCCTACTAATATTAAAAGTAGAGAGCCTCCGAAGATGGCGTAACCATTGCTGGCCTTTTTTGTAGGGATGTACCGATACCACTTTTTTCAGTACTCGCTCGATACCGATACTTTTATTTTTGATACTTGCCGATAATGTATACCGATACCCATATTTTTATTGCATTTGTACATTTTTTACATATTGGGTACAGAAACCAAAAGAGTATGTATAATGTTAGCTGGTTAACTTCATTTATTAAACTGATACGGTCAAACCAAAATTTATTCAGACACCTTCAACATTTCACATTATCACAGTTTATTCTCTATAGTTTAGAAGATGGTAATAAAATATGACAAGAACTGAGAGTTAAACTGTGTCAGAACAAATTCATCTTGATAATGTTAGATAACTTTGATAGAAAGGTATGTAATGGATTACAATCAACCAAAAATTATTCAGACAGCTGTCGGGCAACCCTATAGCCTTAATGACTGCCTGTAGTCTCCTGGGCATGCTGTCATTCAGGTTCATGCAAACCTGAACTTTATTTTTTTCCCCAGACTTGGTCTGAATAATTTTTGGTCCCAAATTTGTATCATTTTTACTGGTAGTCCACTGTTTGAAGAATTTTTTGGGTATAATTTGTCACAGTTCATTTTATTTTGCTATCCTCACTTACGTAAATGAACTCTAGTGTCCTGCACTCACTAGTAAAAAATATAAAAAATTATATCTGGTCTCTGAATAATTTTTGGTGTGACTGTATATCCTTTGGTTATTTTCACACTTAATTATGCCCATTAAATTTTTTTTGCTCTGTGGTTCATCATCTGTAATTTAATAGCATTAGAGCTGCTCCATTGCAGCGACTTAGTACTGTAATGACGCGATTTGCTGTAATAATGCAGGGAGCCACTCGTTATAAATCTCCTGTGATATTTTTCACAAATAGAAGTCGCGTTTTTTTTTATTATCTGAAACGTGCTGCGATTTATATTCCATAGCCACTCATATAATGCAGATACACTCAAGCAAGCAAAACGTGCAACACGTGCCTGTATTTGTACTGTTGAAGAACGAGAGGGACAGTAGTAACGTACTGCCTAGCGCACTACACACAGTCTGATAGATTCACTTTCGCCAGAAAGTCATGTATGCCTAAGGCTGAAAATAAATGACATTTATAGTGAATGGCCCTATAAATGGTCTCTCTCTCTCTCTCTCTCTCTCTCTCTCTCTCTCTCCCTCCCTACCGTTAAGTAACTTGTGCATTGTTTTACTTACTTGTTTTTGACATATCTGACCAAACTATAAACTTTCCAGTGATGAAATGTATATTCACTCGACAAGCTTGTACCTCTCCACTGCTGCGTGCTCAATCCACTCAGCGTGCTTTAATCAGCTTGTGCATGTCAACTATACAGGCTTTAATACTGAATGTTTAACATTATATTCATTGCATAGATATCCTATGTAGACAACCTTAATCTCTAATAACTTCATTCTGCTGTCTGTTGTCAGTGTTTCTTTGTCTGATTATGGCACTTATCACATACTGTGTGGTATCGGCGTTTGGTATCGGGGCATTTTAACGAGTACGAGTACGAGTACAGGAGCTCAGTATCGGTCCGATACCGATACCAGTATCGGTATCAGTGCATCCCTAGTTAATGCATTAGCTAATATAATCTAACAGCGGACAAAGATATGTATAAAGTGTTAGTTAATCTTTATTAATGTTAACTTGTCCATACTTCCATCCATTCTCTAAACCACTTGTCCTATGTAGGGTAGTTGGTACACAGGACCTTATTTCAGTGTTTTGGGCCATAGACATGGAAACACTCAGTATGTTAACTTGTACTTATAATAATGCCTTTCATAACATTAACGGTTTAATTTGTTGACATTTCTTAATAGTGTGAACTAACAATAAACAACCTCTTTACAACATTAATTAATCTTTGCTGGTGTTCCATTTGTACATTTAAATTTTTTTAAACATTTAAGTTGCTTGTACGATGAACAGCATTTTTGCAGAATAAACAGCTGTTAAAATAGATAATAAATAATACATCTCCAAAATAACAGTATCTCCATATTACATCAGAGGTGTCAAATTCTGCTCAGAGAGGGCCAGTTTCTAGAATAGTTCTATTTAAACTTTTAATTAAACAAACATGAACCACCTAATCAAGATCCTTGAGATCACTCCTTGAGATCACTTGAAACTTACAGGCAGGTGTGTTGAAGGTGAGTGACTATCCAGAAGACACTGTATACTACATTGTTTAGACCTATTGTACAGGCACCTGGTTTCTACTACTGCTACGCTGATAACATGCAGCTTTACTTTTTATTTCAACCAAACAATCCAATGGTAGCTGAATGGATCTAGGACTCCCAGACGGACATGTATGGATGAAGGAACATGACCTCAACTTAATCTAGCAAAGCATAGGTTAAAAAAATAATCATAATTTGGCGATTTGTATATACAGTAATATTTAAGAAAATATAAAACAGTGTTTATCTTGGGAGCTCCAAGTCTTTATTTATTTATTTATTTATTTATCTATCTATTTTATTATTATTATTATTATTATTATTATTATTATTGTTGTTGTTGTTTTTTGTTGTTGTTTTTTAAATGATGTTTAATTTGGACCTCCAAATGAGATCCACCATTCAGAGAAGTCACTGTTACCACTGTGCTTTATGTATTTCTGCATTCTTTCCATTTCCTTGGTAATGATTGTGCATAATGTAGTTTCCTGCTGGGTAATCATCTGTTGATAATGCACTTAATCCAGGTTCCACACACTGTCATTTTCTAGTCTTATCAATGTTACCCACAAGACTGTTCAGATACCTTTTTTTCTTAACTGTGGAATTACTTACCTGTTTCATCTCCTCATTGTAACTACTTTGTATTCCTCCATCATTGTTCTCCAGTGTTCCTCTGTGTTTGTTATCAAATCAACAGTTTTTTCCTGTGTAGAGCATGTAGAAATGACTGTTGTCACCAGTTAAGTGCATTTGATCTAGTGCTTCATTTACTTACCTGCAGATATCCTGCACCACCTACCTTCCAATAGACCATGCAATTGAGTTTAGTTGCCTCTGCCTATTTGTAACATGACAGACGACCACTCCCTTATGTTGTACTCAGAAGGTATGGATTTTATCACTTTGGGATTTAACCTCATCAGCCACAACCAGGATGATCTTTTCCTTAAGGTACACATTTGTGAATTTTTCCATTTGTCAAATGAAGTAAATTATGACTAAATATTCCAATTGGTTTATTCAGTGCTGGCATTAACAAATCCTTCAGATCCCTCAAAGCTGCCTGACAATGGTCATCGAGGGACACTCTGCCAGTTTCTTTAACTAGCTGTTAAACTGAATTGATCTCCACAGTTTACTTATGTCTTTCCGAGGCCTTAGACTCTGCTCAGTTCCGCTCGGGACATTCAGAATCAGCTTCAGCTCCACAACCCATGACAGAACAAGTCCTGACTGCCATGCCTCCCACAGACCACAAGTTCACCCTTATGCCTGCAAAAAATAAGGACACATCTATCTTAAAGCCAACATCAAGGGTCAGGTCCATCCAAGCAGTCACAAGTCCAGTCGTCCCGAGTCCGGTGGTTCTATGGCATGTGCTCATGGTGGTCCCAAGCCCAGTAGTTTCAAGTCACTACACTACATTACAGAGACTGCATCGAGAAAAAAAAAGGCATATTAGGACGCTTCTTGATTATTCACTGGTCTCACAGTAGTTTTGGCCTATTACATTAACTATCTAAGGGTAAACATTAATGGGATATTTGGTAATAATTTGCAACAAAGAGAGAGAGTTTGTAAAGTTCTGGAGGCTAGTTTTAAGAACCCATGTGCAGTTTTATTCCATCCAACATTAGCAAATACAAAACCAAGACTAGACACGAACATGAGCAGACATAACCACAGCATGAGCAGACTTGACCAAAACACTTACCAACTGCCGGTTACATACATTCAATGGGTGCTTCTCAATTCTTATTTGTGCATCCTCGTTTCCTTTCTTCGCTTCCTTTCCTTGTGTCTTAGCTAGATCCCTTCAGGATGTGAGGCAAGGACACAAGGAAAAGATGCAAGGACGTAGGAGTTTAATCAAGTGAAATTATATATCTTCACTCCTTTTAGCGTCACTTCAAATCGTCTTCAGCTGCGCTAAAGGGATCTGCCCTTATGTTGTTAAAGCTTGTTATTTAAGACATTCATAATAAAGATTAATAAAGCAAGATGCCCTGTTTGAAATATATGACATGCATGGTTTATTTAAACTGCAAAGGTAAAATATAAATTACAATTATTACAACAGATGTGAAGGGGGAGGAGAATTTATACGTGCGTCAGGTTTTTCAATGAAAAGCACTAACGCAAAGGATACACCTGTGTATCCTCGCTCATAGGTCCTCTGGAAGCCTCCTCACTCCTTGATCCTCGCCTCCTCATGGTGGAATTAGAGAATTGAGATGTCCTACAAGATGGCTGAGCTCGATCGGTTTCCGGGTCGTAGGATGGAAGACGGAGAAGTGAAGAAACGAGATGGGATATTGAGAAGCACCCAATACACAACAAACTAACATCTTCTTATTTCAGGTTTAATGGCGGTTGGCAACTCATCTCAAAGGTGCATTACCGCCACCTACTAGACTGGAGTGTTGGTATTAGAATGACATTAAAGTAGAGGTGGAGAAAAAAAATCCTATTTAATTCTTTCACTTAACCTGGTGTTTTTCAAAAATAAAATTAATACATTGTGTATTCTCCCAGATGCTTTCGCTAATAAATGCTCAAGTGTCATACTTTGTTCATCCATTGTTGCCTTAAATTCTGCCCTATCTTATTCATATTTTTTGCAGTCTAACAGTATATGCCTCACTGATTCTTGTACATTACAATAAGTGCATAATCCAGTAGGATGTTTTCCTATTCTGTGCAATGTTGTATTTAAACCAGTGTGACCCATTCTAAGATGTGTGACTAACATCTCCTCCCTTGGGCTTCTGCACTTCCTCATGCTCATGACTACTTGATTTTGTATACTGTATAAATGACGTCCTGTATCCGCTGTGTTCCAATATTCCTGCCATATTTTAAGTGAATGTTGCTTTATGATGGTTTTGACCTCTGCTCTACTTATTGGTACTTGTACATCTACTGTTTCATGCTTTGTAGAGTTTTTTGCTAGCATATCAACAACTTCATTTCCTTCCACCCCTACATGGGCAGGAACCCAAAGGAAGGAGACAGCCATTCCCTTATTATGAAGTGTGAGAAGCAAGTGGAGTATTTGATAAATGAGGTCTTGTCTACATGACGCTCTCCCAGATTGAATGCTTAATAATGCTGATAAACTGTCTGAGGCTATAACGACACCTTGGTTCTGATTATTTTCTTCCACCCACCCTAACGCCAGTAAAATTGCTATTAACTCCACAGTGTAAACTGACAGGTAGTCTGTTGTCCTCTTCTTGGCTGCTACTTCATACCGAGGAATAAAAAATGCTGCACCAGAATGGCCTGTTTCCGGTTGCTTTGATCGATCCGTAAATATCAATAATTCCTCTTGATACTGCTCTACATAGTTTTGAACTATTATCCACTGTGGTATTATTTTTTAGTTTTCTTTTAGTATTTGTTGTAAGCTTATATTTACAGATGGTTTTATACATTTTCAGGGTGGCATCGTTGATATTGCCACAGTGGGTCCTGCTTGCAACTGATTGAGACCTGCATTTTGAGCCTTAGCATTCCCCACCCATCCGAAACTGTAAAAATTGCTTTTATTATGCTCTGCGCATTCTTGCAAGACAGTTTTTGTGGGGTGCACCATACTATGTCCTTAAATTAGTCCAATACGCCAACATGATCTTGACCCTCCTAATATGTAGCGGCATCTCTCTTGCCTCCACCTGTAATGCAGTTACTGGTGATGTTTTAAATGCTCTGGTACAAATCCGGAGTGCCTGTGCCTGCTTTTAAGGTTAGATTCAGATAATCATTAGATTCTGACATATACGCTAAGCAACCATAGTCAGAGGCAGTTCTCATTAGTGCCTGATAAATGTTTATTAGCGATGCTCTACTCGCTCCCCAGTCTAGCCCTGATAGACATCTCAACACATTGTCGATCTTCTTACACTTATTTCTGACCTTATCAATATGCTGACACCAAGTCAGCCTCTCATCAAAGAGAACTCCTACAAACTTCACCACCTTAACCTGTTCCAAATCTTATCCATACAATTTCAGTGGCACTACTTTGTGGTATTTAGAGAAGCATAGAACCTGACTTTTTGGGATTGAGTGTTTTAATCCCTATTTATAAGTCATTTTGCATTTTCTTTCTTAGATATTCTAACCCAGAGTGCTCCATCGTCTGCATAAAGTGACTTACCTATATTTCCACTTACCTGATCAAAAATGTCATTTATCATAATATTGAACAGTATGGGGCTGCAAACACTACCTTGTGGGGTACCATTTTCCACTATATGCCTACTTGAATACTCTGTACCAACCTTAACTTCTATTGTTCTTCTGTCCATGAAAGTCTAATACCCAACCAAATAATTTACCTTTTATTCCTTATTTGTCACGTTTAATAAGAAGTCCATCCTTCCACAGCATATCATATGCTTTTTCGACGTCAAAGAACATGGCAATTACACTTTCCTTATTAGTTTGTGCTTTCCTAACTTCTGCTTCCATTGTCCATTGTCCTCCTACCCTTATGAAATCCAGACTGATACGCTGAAAAGAGACCCTTACCTTCCATATAGTAACTTAACCTATCTGTTACCATCCTTTCCATGACTTTCCCTTATTGTGATGTTAACGCTATAGGTCTATAACTTGACAGGTCTAAAGCCTTCTTACCAGGTTTGAGTATTGGGACTATCACTGCTTGTTTCCATTCAAGCGGGATTCTACCTGCTACCTGTTTTAACCATGTTTCTTGCACACATATTACATGAGGTCTGTCTGCTAAATCTGAGACTTGAATTCCCGTCCATTTGCTATAAGGCTCCTGGAGTTCCATTGCAATATAGTTAATGTCATAAAGAGCCACCAACCCATGTCTGCGAGCTTGTGCTTCCTGCCACTATCATTTCTTCCACTACATCACAGCTAAGCCCTTTTATTCCTAGATATTTTTCCGCTGATTTAACTATTATTTTGATCTTTTCTGTCTTCCTGTCTTTTTGTGCCGAGCAGTTTATCACCTCAACCATAAACAACACAAATTCAGTTTTGCCCATAACTAACAAATCCTTCTTTGCCTCAGTTTTCTCACACTTCCCACAAGGCCTACTTTTATTTTCTTTGAGTTCTGGTTTATAAGCTCCCTTTTCCTTAGAAACTTTCTTTACAGCTTCTGCATATGTTATTCCTTGCAGCGATCTCACTCGCTGCACCTCTATTGCTCTCTTGCTAGCTTCACATCCATGGTAGGCTGAACTGTGTTCCCCTCCATAGTTACAGTATTTCAGCTTTACTACTTCTCCACATTCCCCATACTCATGCTCGTCTGAACACCTACCACATCTTTGTTTACCCTTACACACTGCTGCTACATGGCCATATCTTTGGCACTTAAAACATCACAGTGGGGGAGGAATGTATGGCCTGACCTCGTAGCTCATGTAACCTATGTATAAATTACTTGGAAGTCTTGCTTCATCAAACTTAATCATAACAGACAGGCAATCGCACTTCTCCCCATTTCTGGTTGTTCTAAGGCATTTTACCTCCAGCACTTTTGCCTCTGTTACATTGTCTCTGATTTGATCTTCTGTGACATTTACCAGTATTCCTGTGATAACTCCTTGAATCAATGCCTTGTTTCCAGTCAAGACGCACTTTATTATCTTGACATCTATTCTATTCAGTTCTATGGCTTTCTCTTGTTGTGTTTTATTCCTACAAAAAAATCAGCAGTGCTCCACTTCTTAATACTTTTGCATTTTTGACTTTGTTAAAACTTTGTTAATACTTTTGCATTTTGACTTTGTTAATTGAATCGGATTCCACTCACCAAATGACGACCCCTCCTGAGATAGCTTCATGATCACTTTATATTCTCATTTTCTTGATTGCATTACATTCCAAACACTCCTATCTCTCCCGCCTTCTTCTTCAAATCCCATCTCACTTCCTGTCTCCTCACTTCCTTCCACTATCTCCTGCCCAGTCACAGTCTAGCTGTTGCCAACCGCCTCCCAACAAACTAACATGGCAAACAAGAGGGCTTAAATACTAGACAAGGGGAACACATGACACATGCAACCAAGGAGCCAATCAGAAAATAATGCACAAAATATATATATTGTTGCTAGCCTAATGTCAGTAAGAATGGTTAGACAAAACTTTACTGAGATAGGCTATTCTCTGTTCACGAATATAGCCATATATGTTTATAACTATATATATTGTATAAGCCTACATACAAAGCATGCTTGTGTTTATGAATGTAACTAAGCTTCTGTTCATAAATATTTACTCTGGTGTAAGTATTTTGAATGTGTTATACCCGGGATCCTCTGAGGTGTAAATGTATCAAGTAAGCTGTAAATATCACTGATAATATGTGTGCTATTTGGTAATTGTGTTCTTTTTTTTCTATAAATTTGTACTAGTATCAGTGACCATCACAATAATGTTAATAATGTTGTTTAAAAAAATTATTTTGTCCTCAGAGTCTTTCTTGTAACTCTTCTCTCTCAGTCACACACCTGGCTGAAAGGCTCATTATGCAGCTCATTATGCTGGTCTTTGTCTTCTCAGGTGTGAATCACAGCATTATGCATGATAGCTGACGCCTTCTTGCATATACCTTTCCTACACAAAAAGTGTCTTAAAAAATTTAAATCAATATATTGTTTTCTGTGAGCAAGTAATCAAGATGATTTTTACATAATTTTGAAGCAAAAACTCTAGGCTTCAAAATCTGTTCTCAAAAGTCTTGTGAACAAATGTTCTCTAGGTGTTTTATTGGCTTATTTCAGTGACTTAAAAAAATTTGTTTTTCACTAACACGCATAAACGTCGCTTTCTCAAAAACACAATCATGTACATACATGCTGCTCACATATTATTGTAGCCCAGTTTGTGCTGATTACAGTGTTATTAGACTTTAGCCATTTATGTGTTTATAAGCAACTGAAAAAAAACACAAATATCAGGGCATTTCAAAACTTCTCTAGGCCCCCAAAACACCCTCAGGTCCCAGAGGATTAAATTTAAGAAGGTGTGCATTAGCCTATGCCAAAAAAAAAAAAAAAAAAAAAAAAATGTGGCTTATTGATGAGTGTTATAGGCTAGGCCTAGTTCTAACACATATTTTGGCATTCACATTAATGCCACAAATTATGAAAGGCTTGAAATTTACATTTAATAATTTGCTGATGTATTTCTGCAGGTCACACATACCTATTCGTTATTTGGCCTTTTTTTAACACATTTATTCCCGTATACAGAGCCCATGACATGCTGAAAATTATGTCCCTGAATTAAGAAATGTATCATTTTTTAATGTTCCTTATAATTAAACATTTTTAATAATAATAATAATAATAATAATAATAATAATATGGTTTAGCATACAGAGTTTGGGCATGCGAGAGATTGGGGTAATCTGTAAAATAAAAAAAAATAAAAAATTAGACAACAAAATAAAACTTAAGAATTTTCTCATTTAATTAGAAAACAACCGCTGATTCACAACATTAATTCCCAAATGCATAAATCTGGTATAGACCTGCACGGGCTTCTAACCTACGCCCTATAACAGCCCTTAACCGACCGCTTACCAGTGTCCTCAGCCCGTCCCTGACTGGAGCCCGTATCTTTTTTCTCTCTTTTTTGCTTCCTAATTACACAGCTGCTGTTACAGCCATTAAAATAGGTCAGTTTTTTTTTTTTTTTTAATTGCAAAGTTATATTTCTTAATGTTTCATAATTAAATAATTTAGAAAAATGTTTGAAACATTTTTTTGTTGTTGTTGTTGTTAAATTCAAGTTGTTGATGTGTTAAGTGATGACTAAGCGGACAACAGCAGACAGCTGAGTTGATCACGTTTGATCAATTTAGCATTCTCAAATAATCTTTCTTAAAATAAAATCTATAGATATTAAACACTTAAAGCATAGAACAATGTTAGATTAAACATTTAGCCTAAATAAAAATGTACTATTATGCGTATATCTAAGCGTTTCTGCAGTGAGTGGAAGCTGAAGCACGCTTAATGCATGAGGCGCCAGCGCGATCACTTCATTTTGTTCTTTAGTGGAAACAAGTAGGCTATGCCATCATTTTGCTCTTACAGATAAGACTAATACTTCATTCGGGTATAACACATTCTAAATACTTCATCCCGGGTATAACACATTCAAAATACTTACACCAGAGTAGATATTTATGAACAGAAGCTTAGTTGGTCTACTGTATATGGTCTACTCTCATTTTTGTGTGCACTCCCAGTATCAACAAAACCTTGTGCTTATGTAAAATAAAGAAAACAAACAGGGTGCACTTGCCATCTCGTCTGCGTGAACAGGGAAACGTTGAGCTCAGGGTGAAAGGCAAAGCTCTAAAATCAGGTGCAGTTTAGCTTCGCCGTGTCCAAAACTGATGGTTTATATTCACAATAAGCTATAAAATAAACATGTAAGACTGGATCCATGAAGGGCTAATAATGACAGTAAGACATTAATAATGTATGATTGCGCTTTGGTTCATATTTAAGAAACGACTTTTAAAAAGTCGTAAATTATTACAGCAAAAATCTGTTTTTGTTAAATTAATAATTTTTATGTGAGGTTGAAAAATAAATGGTGCTATTATTATCATCGGTGCTATAAGTTAGTTTTGCTGTAGGCTATTCATCAAAAGCAGAAGCCAAAAGCAGCGTGCTCACTGGCAGTCCAGTTCATTATAAAAAATTTCAAAATATATTAAGCCTATATAAGATCAGCATTTGAACACTATAATAAACACAAAAATTATCTGCATGGTGACACTGTTATTTTTATTATTGCGAAGTGAGATGAATGAAGAGTGCGTCTGTCTTGTGTGTGCAAACAAGCAATGCTTACCAAGTTAATCCATCCAGTGACAGAAGCTAGTCAGTGATTTCAACTACACAGGTTCAGGATTGCATTTTTATTTTTTAATAAAAAAAATATATATAAAATTATATATATATTTGTTTTCTTTTAGATAAAGCGTGTCCATTTTACACTGAGCAACCAGTAGTGTGAATGAATTCAGTCCAGCTGGAGGAGGTTGAGGTTTGGGGGGTAGTTAGCTTCATCGTGGGGGCTTGACATAAAGATGTGAATCTCTTGCTATTTCATATGGAGAGTTTATGATGAGCGGCAAAGTGTCTGTTTTAGGACAAATGCCTCCTTTGGTTTGTCTTTTGCAATTTTTGCAACGGCATACAGAGTATTACATACAATATAATATGGTTTTGTTTTTTTCTCAGGAAAGATGATGCGCCTCTGAGAGAGAGACAAAGAAACTGGCCAAAAGAGAGGCGCGTCTGCCAGAGAGACAAAAACTTTTGTTCTTAATTTATAGGTTATGCTGCATTGTACTATTTTCAATTTTGCCCTTTTTTATTTTTTAATTGTATGCGGCAACGCTGCAGTCGTTTTGGCAATACAAATGTAAAAATATAGTGCAGTCATAAGAAACTGTCCCAAGACATCATGTAGGCCTAATCATTTTTAGTTTCATTAGTGGGCAATTCCAGTATTAATGACGTGAAATTCGCAGTCAAAACCTGAAATATAAATGCTCACAGAATTCATTACCAAGAACCATCTCTTTATGTTTTTCTAAATCCCAAGTAGAGTCCAGACATCAGAAAAGTATTTTATAGGCTATTTTGGATTTGGGAAATACACAGATGTTACAGACTTGACAAAAAAAAAAAAAAAGTTTTTGGGAGACAAAATATTTTGTAGACTTTCTGTGATGTACAATGGACAAACCAGAAGCAACAATATCTGCAGAATGGAGAAGGGTTGACCATTCACAAAAATAAAATATCAATTTTATTTCAATTTTCATTTTTGTGTTTCAGAGGAAAAAGCAATATTAAGGATGTGATCTCTCAGTTACGGACCGTTCTGAAAGCAGAATTTATGCGAATGTGTATAAATGCTTTAAAAGCTTTAACAGAGATGTCTAGTAGCCTATTGGATGCACCTTTAGAGAGAAATGCAACCTTCATTCAAATTTTTCTAATGTATGTGAGGCACCCCAGTTTTTCTTTATTTCATTATCAAGAAAAAATTCAAGTGATCACACGGGCGCCTCCCTGTCATGCATGCGCATTAATACTTTTCCGCATAAACACTTAAATATGAATAGTAATAGAGCACATTTATTTTAGGTTAACGCTAAAGTATGGGATCCACATTAAAATAAATCTTCACAAGTCTACATCCGAGACAGATGCAGTTATAACCTGTAAATTGAAGGCTATTAGACATTTTAAAAATGATCTGCAGCTCCTATTCGTTGATCATTAGTGATCTTGTCGCAGTCATAAACATGTTTTAATTACTCTCATATTCTTTTTTTAATAAATCGCTATGCATTGAATAATAAATACGAAATGAAATAAAAAAAGATTTGTAATGAAGAAAAAACAGATAAATAAGAATAAATGATGTAGCCTAACCCCTCAGCACATGTCTTGTGCGTTGCACTCAGCAGCATGAACAAAGTATTGAAATATCTGAGCAGATAGCGACGCAAGTTATTTGAAACACATGAAATGATTAAATAAGGTAGTAGTGACAATTAACTATATATGAAATTTAAATTTTTGACTATTTGTCCTTCAGTCCGCCTGTGGATTTCTGACCCACACTGGGCTGAATCTCCGCAATGTTCTCATTGAGAATGCAATTTCTAAAATGTTATTAGAATAAATTAACTTCTAAAATGTTATGATACGGAAAGCCTGAAACAGATCACAGCAGTATATAGACCTGCACAGTAGGCTATCAGTCATGATTAAAATGAGAGAACAGAGGATGTTTATTAATCCGTCCTTTCTTTGCAGTTTTAAAAGATTTAGTTAAATCACCAAATTTAATTTATCCGTTTCTTGTTTTAGTTAGGCCTAAATAATGGGAGCGAAATTAATCAGTGCCACACGTTGTACTAAAATAAAGGAAAGAATTCATAAAATATGCAAGGGCCCAGCAACACAAGTTATGCTTTGTTTTTGAAAATTGTTTGTTTTTTAAAATAAAGTATGTGTATGACAAAAATGCATGCTGTTTTATTAAAGGAATTTTAATCTATAAATTGAAAATGTATTTGTGACAAATATTAAGTAATGGAAGAATATTGACATTTAGAATCCATGTATGTAGCCTGAAATTGGCTACCGCTTTTAATGCTCCGAAGCAAAATAAACCACCATTTCTTTAAGGTAATATTGCACATAACATAGGTAATATAACACGATTTCTATTATATAAATAATGCTCCACACCTGTTAAATGTTTCAAATCGGCGAGGCAAACTGACGGATTAGTGAAAATGCACTTTTAACCGTTCGCTTGATAACTTGTGGTTAAAGCACCACTCAGCGGTCAAATGCTGCAAATGCATTTTACAGATGCAGCAGCAGCGCCCAAGATGGTAGAAAGCATGTTCTGGTAATCTATATTTTTTTGTTTTGTTTTTTTGTTTTTTGATAAACCTGACTCAATATAACAGTGCGATTACACTAAAAGAGATTTTACTGTTATAAAAACACAGATCTTTGCATTATGAATTGAATTGTTAGAATTTAATCAGTGAGAATAAAGTGTGTTGTCATCAAGGCTTTTGCAGATGATTTTGAGCAACTGCAGCGCCTGACCTAGGCAGCTGGTCTCATTTTGCTCTCGCTGTACTTTGATGGCACATTTGATCGTAAGGCGGCTGCAGTGCTGATCAAAGTCAAACAAATTTTCTAACCAGAATGCATTGCTTTTGTCAGGCGGCAGACAATCTTTGCGGCGCCACATGAAGTCGAACAAGCCTACAGACAAGGGTAGTGCATGACATGATCACATGAGGAGCAAGGGAAATCACATGACCGGGGCCAAACTACAAAATAAAAGACATGAACATGAAACAAAACCCAGCGTGACAAGTGTATTTTGTTGGCTGCCGTACATATCACAGCAGTTTGGAAATATATGTTATGGTTAGGTTACATTTACATTTACATTTAATAATTTAGCAGACGCTTTTATCCAAAGCGACTTACAAATGAGAACAATAGAAGCAATCAGATCAACAAGAGAACAACAACGGTATACAAGTGCTATGACAAGTCTCAGTTAGTCTAGTAAGTTTTGATAATGCCTCAGTGTTAGGTTAGGTTAGGTTAGGTTAGGTTAGGTTAGGTTAGGTTAGGTTAATGTTATGGTTAATACTCGTTTGAAAACAACCTACTACCTATACTGAACTTATATTAAAAATACAAATAACTAAAAAAAAAATTGCTCATTGTGACTCATTTTGCCAGCACAGGTCACATATGGCAAATCACAGAAAAGTTCACAAAAAAAGTTTTTTTTGTAAATAGTGGCTAAAAGGTGATTACTATACATTTCACTAATTAGTTAAACACAAACATATAAAGCTAAAAGGATTTATACTTTTACTACACATACCCAACATGGGAAGACCATACATCCCCTTTTTCCCGGACATGTCCTGGCCAGGATTTGTATATTGCCTAAAATATCCAGTGGTTGACTTGAAGCAGAGCTGGGCAGATCAATCGTTGTACGACATTAAAGTACCATGAAAACTACAGAGAGCAGACGGCTCTTTATGCTTTCAAATTGCTCTCACAGTACTTTGATGTCAAACACTGATAGCTCTGTGTAGCGCTGCTTCAAGTCAAACACACCTAATATGTACGCGTATTTGCATCGCTTTGACCATTAATTTCTCACGTGCCACGATTTTTGACTATGTACAATGCCTGCATTTTATTGGTCAAAATACTTTTTAATCATTACCTTCTACAAGTATGGGTCAGTGTTAAGCTTGTCATGGATTTACCAATTCTTCCACACCATTGTCACTCTCAGAGGGCCCGTCCGCCCGGAGACGCATTTAGCTGTATACGTAAACATTTTGTATCATATCAGTGTTTCGTCCAGATGGATCCTGTGTTTTGGGAGCCTGAAATCGCTATTTTTTTTAAACCAGGTTCCAGAGTGGATAAATCTGAAAACAACACCCTTGCATTTATGTACAGCCAATCCATATATGTTGTGAAACGATGAGGTCATCACCCCATGTCTCAGCCCTAGTCGAGTTACAGCATGTAACAGCAGTAACAACAACAATGGCACACTACATGCTTGTGTTCATGCTGCAGAAGTTACTGAGCCTATTAGCTTTACTAAAGCAAAATCTTCTTTTGTGTTGTTGGGTTGGGTTTGTATACAGCGCGTTTTGGGTCTGTATATATCTTCTTCTTCTCCATTTTTAGTGTATCTCTGTGGCAGAGTTTGAGTCGGTTACACATTTTGAGTCGGTTTCAGTGGTTTTGTGTGATGATCCCGTGTTTACTTTTTTTTAGAATGAGGAAACAAAAGATCGGATAGCAAAAGCTCTGGCTTCATGTGGATGTTGCCACAGTCTTCACTCTGCTCACACTCTTCAGCCTGATCACCCATACCTGTTGCCTCACTCACCTTAAACCCTGCCATCAACAGTCATTTGTCTCATTGGTTTTCACACAAATGCAATACAGACTTTCCAATGTTTATCTACCTGTTAATTCTTACCTGTGATTATCCTCATTGTGGTTTCTCCATCTTGTTGCCTCATGTGATTGTCTCTATTGTTCTTCCTCCATTTAAAACTACTTTTAATCTCAGTTAAGTGCATTCTGTGTTTCACTGTGGTCACCTGTTCACTCACCTGCATTCCAGTTTACTGTTATCATTAGGGATGCACCGATACTGATATCAGTATTGGGCCCGATACTGTGCTCCTGTACTTGTATTCGTAAAAATGTCGTGATACCAAAAGCTGATACCACACAGCGTGTGAATAGCTGTGTCCAGAAAAAGAAACACCAACAACAGAGAGAAGAATGGAGTTTATTAGAGATTAAGAATGTCTATGAAGTACATGTAAGTAATTAATATAACGTTAAACATTCAATATCCACGCCTGTGTAGCGGATGTGCACGAGCTGATAAGCAGAGCGCGCTGAGTGGATTGTGCATGCAGCTGCACAGATGTGCGATCTTGTCGAGTGAATATCTCACAGACATCACTGGAAATGTCTTGTGATTACAGTATTGAGCTGCTGCAATGGAGCAGCTCTAATGTGCCATTAAAATGAACAGTGAAAGTAATAAAAGCTTTTACAATACATTTTAACAGGTAAATTAAGTGTGGAAGTAACTGAAGGAAGTATCTGTTTGCTAAATGAAGCCATTGAACATGATTCATATTATTGTTATTAATATTATTATTTTGTTTCTGTACGCTGTGAAAATACAGGTATTGGTATCGGCAAGTACCAAAACTTGTTCTGAAAAAAGTGGTATTGGTGTATCCCTAGTTGTCATTCAATGAACCCAGCTTCTGAGTTAATTTTATGAGTTCATCACAGAAGACCTGACCCAACATGAAGTCAGCAGCGTTTTCCTATGTCACCCTGATATTCCCCTACTCTCCATCCAACAAAACAGCAATCCTTTGTAAGACTATGTGGAGGTGTTCATTGAGATTTGCCTTCATGTGTCCTGGAATGATGGCATTCTCAGTGTGTGCTTTTTGGAGTGGGCTAGATGACTATCTTCCTCAAGTGATGCTAGTGGGAGAGATCTCCTGTACCCTGATATAGTATTTGGACTATCCACTATGGATGAGTGGCTCATCCTTTACTGTCAGTGAGGTGGTTATCACCATTTAGCCACAGCCCTCCTAGCCTACTCTCGTCCTCCTGGTGTCATTAGTTCTCATCCCTGAGATTGGAAATCCTCTCTAGTCTGTCACCACCTATCATCACATCCATCACCAATCCAGAGTCAGAGCCTGTCATTATGTCTTTCCAAGAGCCAAAGCCCGCTGCCATGTCCACCCCCGAAACAGTCAAATGAGAAGGTTTTTTTTTTTTTTTTTGGCCACAGAGCCAAACCTCTTTCTCCTCTGCCAGTCCCATCCAGCTGGTTAGATGTCCCAATTACATCTTGAATCCTTCATCCCCCACAGCTTGGTGCTCAGATCCCCCAGCTCCACTACATGCCTCCAAGCCTATGACTCCACCAAAGTCTTTTGGTCTCCACCAGGCTTCCAGAATCCTCCTGCTCTGTCTTGGTCCATTGCCACCATGGCTTCACCATTGACTTCTGGTCCTCATCCCCTTTTGCTCCACTGGGCTCCTCATTTGTTCTTACACCAGCTCCACCTCGAACTGCAGAGCCCCCAGCTCCTCCAAGGCCCCTCGATCCTGCAGCTCTGCCTTGGTATTCTGGTGCAACGGTGTTACTGTGTCTCTCTGTCCCTTTTGCTCCACCTTGTCTCAAACTCTCCTGTTGCTACCTCATTTTTTTTTCTCACCAGGCTCTGCCCAGATCCAACATCAGGGGCTATATGTATAAAGCCGATCAGAGTAAAATTTTAGTCCTATGTGTGTCAAAATTCTAAGAAATACGTAATTTTACTCGTATTCCTAGACTTAAGAATAAGAGTGATTCATAAAGGTTCCTAAGTGTTAAGACTAGGTATCAGCTCCTAAATTATTTAAGAGAGCTGAAGAGGTCTGCTAACTTAGTTAGGAGTAACAAGATGGCAGCAAAGAGGAGGAGACAAACACTTTCCAGCGAAGATATGACATATTGGAGTTACACTGAACAAACACTTGTTTTTGCCCCCATTTTTCATGAGCTGAACTCAAAGATCTAAGACTTTTTCTTTGTACACAAAAGGCATATTTCTCTCAAATATTGTTCACAAATCTGTCTAAATCTGTGATAGTGAGCACTTCTCCTTTGCCGAGATAATCCATTCCCCTCACAGGTGTGGCATATCAAGATGCTGATTAGACAAGATTATTATTGCACAGGTGTGCCTTAGGCTGGCCAAAATAAAAGGCCACTCTTAACCCTCTGGAGTCTAAGGGTATTTTTGGGGCCTGGAGAAGTTTTGTCATGCCCTGACATTTGTGCTTTTTTCAGTTTCTTATAAATATCTAAATGGCTAAAGTCTAATCTCACTGTAATCAGCACAAACTGGGCTAGAATAATATGTGAGCAACATGTATGTACATGATTGTGTTTTTTGAGAAAAAAAAATGTTTATGCGTGGTTAGTGAAAAACTAAAAATGTTAAATCACTTGAATAAGGCAATAAAAACACATACAGAAAATTGGTTCCCAGATATTTTGAGAACTGGAGCTTGTAGCCTAGAATTTTTTTTTTTCTAAATGATGTGAAAAATCATCTTGTTTACTCACTTACAGAAAACAATATATTGATTTAAATTTTCTAAGACACTTTCTGTTGGTAAAAGTCATATGCGAGTAGGCGTCAACTATCATGAATTCACACCTGAGAAGACAAAGGCCTGCATAAAGAGCTGCATAATGAGCCATTCAGTCAGCTGTGTCACTGAGAGGGATGAGTTACAAGAAAGAATGTGAGGACAAAATAAATCTATATAATTTTATGTTTGTAGTTGTATTTAGAATATATTTAATTATCCCACAACATAATTTAATATTCACTTGTGAGTGCAGTTAAACAGTTTATTAGGAACAATCAAAGCTGACTTTCAGACTGAATTTTTTGCATCATTACTCCAGTCACACAATCCTTCAGAAATCCTTTTAACAATCTTATTTTCTACAAAAAAACATTTATTGTTATTATTATCATCATTATTATATTATTATTATTATTATTATTATTATTAATGTTGAAAAGAGCTGAGAATATTTTTTTTTAGGTTTTTTAGGGGGGATAAATTGAAAGAACAGCAATGATTGTTACATTTGTTACAGTTACATTTATTGGTACATTTATATTATTTACATCAAGCTTTTGAATGGTATAGTAGTGTATATTGTTATTGAAACTTCATAATATTTCACTTGATTATACATTTAGTCAGGAATTATAGTTTGGAAAAAGTCTTTGGAAAAAGTCTAACTAGTAAAATGTTTACACGTTATGTGAAAACTAGTACAAGTATATAAATAAATAAAAAGAGACTTACTCATGTTTATGATCTCTGCTGAATAAAGTGCTTCATTCTTCTTTTTTCTGAGGAAATCCAAATCTCAAATCCTCAACCACATCACATCTTTTTGGGGTGAATTATGTCTTATTCCTCTCATCGCGAAGCAAACAGTAAAATAATAAAAACTTGAAGAACAGTCTCGCTGTCTGTCTTCTGTTGTGTGGGCGTATTCAAAAGCTGCGCGCTTCAGTGAAACATTTGAATCTAAAAAGCGCGCTCGGGCGCGGGGGCGTGGTCGCATTAGAAGATAATGAAGGGAGACGTGAAAAAACGGACATCGCGTTGTTTTCATATGGATTACTTATCACATAATATTTGTTTTCAGCAGCACTTGTTTAGTTTAAAAGTAGACATGTCAGGCTTTCTATAGATATCTCTCTCATGTCTCTTCGTTGAGTATTCACTGAGTTTACAGTTCATTTTAATGACGCATTTGTATCTGAAGATCAGCGCAGACAAAGGCTGCAGACAGCACTCCTTGTTTGTTATCTTTATTTTTATAAGTGCACAAAGTTTTGTTGTTATTATGTCTGTATACAAAAAAAGTAGACCCTTTACAGATTCGATTGATGTATTGCACTTATCTGTACGATCAAAACTGAAAGTGTAATTTAAGTTCTTTTCGGGGTTATCAGGAGAAAATACCCCAAAACGCGTATACGCGTTAATCGACTCCAGAGGGTTAAATGTGCAGTTTTACTGTACTGGGGGGTCCGGGGGGGTCCAAAAACGAGTCAGTATCTGGTGTGACCACCATTTGCCTCACACTGTGCATCACATCTCCTTCACATAGAGTTGATCAGGTTGTTGATTGTGACCTGTGGAATGTTGGTCCACTTCTCTTCAATGGCTGTGTGAAGTTGCTGGATATTGGTAGGAACTGGAACACGCTGTCATATACACCGATCCAGAGCATCCCAAACATGCTCAGTGGGTGACATGTCCGGTGAGTATGCTGGCCATGCAAGAACTGGGATGTTTTCAGCTTCCAGGAATTGTGTACAGATCCTTGCAAAATGGGGACGTGCATTATCATGCTGCAACATGAGGTGATGGTCGTGGATGAATGGAACAACAATGGGCCTCAGGATCTTGTCACGGTATCTCTGTGCATTCAAAATGCCATCAATAAAATGCACCTTTGTTTGTTGTCCATAACATATGCCTGCCCATACCATAACCCCACTGCCACCATGGGCCACTCAATCTACAACGTTGACATCAGCAAACCGCTCACCCACATGATGCCATATACGCTGTCTGCCATCTGCCCTGTACAGTGAAAACTGGGATTCATCCGTGAAGAGAGCACCTCTCCAAAGTTCCAGATGCCATCTTATGTGAGTATCTGTCCACTCAAGTTGGTTACAACGACTAACTGCAGTCAGGTCGAGACCCGGATGAGGACGACGAACATGCAGATGAGCTTCCCTGAGATGGTTTCTGCCAGTTTGTGCAGAAATTCTTTGGTTATGCAAACCGATTGTTGCAGCAGCTGTCCGGGTGGCTGGTCTCAGATGATCTTGGAGGTAAAGAAGCTGGATGTGGAGGTCCTGGGTTACACGTGGTCTGCGGTTGTGAGGCCAGTTGTATGTACTGGCAAATTCTCTGAAACACCTTTGGAGATGGCTTATGGTAGAGAAATGAACATTAAATTCAAGGGCAACAGCTCTGGGGGACAATCCTGCAGTCAGCATGCCAACTGCACGCTCTATCAAAAGTTACAACATATGTGGCATTGTGCTGTGTGATAAAACTGCACATTTTAGATTGGCCTTTTATTGTGGTCAGCCTAAGGCACACCTGTGCAATAATCATGCTGTCTAATCAGCATCTTGATATGCTACACTTGTGAGGTGGATGGATTATCTCGGCAAAGGAAAAGTGCTCACTAACACAGATTTAGACAGATATATGAACAATATTTGAGAGAAATAGGCCTTTTGTGTACATAGAAAAAGTCTTAGATCTTTGAATTCAGCTCATGAAAAATGGGGGCAAAAACAAAAGTGTTGCGTTAATTTTGTTCAGTGTATATGATGATATGGAGTTGATAAAATGATACAAACTTGATTGTCAAGATCAAATTTTATTATTATTATTATTATATTACTTACTAATTTATTTATTTTTTGTAACTGACAAAGTAAGAAATTTAGGTCAATGCTCAAACACAAGCACTGACAAAAGTGACTGCGATCAGCTCCAGTGGCCGTGTCAGCGGCATAATGCACCCCAGACGTGTGCAGTCAGCATATTCACAGCTTCACTGATACACAATTATATTAAGTAATGTAAATGTTCTTTGCTCGTTTTCTGTAGCTGTTTTCATAACTAGTAACTTACAAAGTTTCTATTAAAATGTTATCATGTTTAATACAAATTCAGTCATATTAAAAGCATTAGGCTGCTTTTAGCTTTTCACTAGAGTTCAAAGTGAAAGTGACGTGACATACAGCCAAGTATGGTGACCCATACTCAGAATTCGTGTTCTGCATTTATCCCATCCAAAGTGCACACACACAGCAGTGAACACACACACCGTGAACACACACCCGGAGCAGTGGGCAGCCATTTATGCTCCGGCGCCTGGGGAGCAGTTGGGGTTCGGTGCCTTGCTCAAGGGCACCTCAGTCATGGTATTGCCGGCCCGAGTCTCTAACCCACAACGTTAGGGTTAAGAGTCAAACACTCTAACCATTAGGACTTCCCCACTTGGTGCACTTTCCAGAAATGAAATGAAGTAGGCTAAGTAATGTGTCATGAATCAACTCTAATTCTGACCCTTAAGATTTAATTCTACACTTCGCTTAAACTACATCTGAGATGCGTGATAACTAAATTTTGAGCGCAGCTTTGAGCCAAGAATTTTTTTTATACTTAAGTCAAATCTTTTTGTGTTTTTGTGAGTAATTCTTAGAGGCTTGATAAATACGGCCTCTGTGTAAAAAGAACTCTTGACTCAATACCATACAGTGAGTTTATTCTGAGAAATAAAGTATTTCTAGGAAGAGGATGAGCCAGCTATTTGTGTTTGTGAATTTGTGTATTTGCAGTGCATGTTATGTAAGGTTATTTTATTTGTATGCTTATATAATTTTTGTGTTTCTAGAACCCCCTTGAAAATCCTTTCAATCAATAAATTAAAAATATTTACCCTTTATGGAAAAGAAACATGCTTATTCCGATGGAGAAATTTTGTAATGTGTGATTTGTGATGTGAATTACAATATATTTTTATATTTGTGTTCTTCAGCAAATGAGTGTTGGTGTATTTTTGTGCATCTAAAATGAAACCCATATATGAGTGATAGATGTGGTGTTGTGGGGTGGGTCTGGATGGTCACCGTTGAACAGATCCTGGAACTTGCTGGAGTAGAATAACATCTTATAATAGCACATTCAATGGATCTGCAACTCTATATCAGAAAGGGGACATGCTGTGCTACTGGTGCAGATATGCAGTCTTAATGACCGATTCATGAACAACCCCAGTCACCAGCAACAGCCCAACAATGAATTCATTAAGTAGGTCTTGAAAGGACAAGAAAGCAAAAGAGTGGGAAAGAAACAGAGGCCATACCTTGGTCGCCCATCATCAGGTGTGCCAGACCTAAGGAAAACAAGAGCACAGTCAGCAAAGAATATGGGCCTGAGTAAACTAGGACCATGTTATCAACAAAGCTGGAGAATGTGAATAGAAAAAAGAAAAACATTAATTTTCTTTTGCCTTAAATATACTGACTGTAGCCACAATTTTACAGAGATACAAAACATGAATTTTATAAATGTAAATTGTGCGCACAATTTATAAATCGAGGGAATGAAATAGTAAATAGTTGACATGATTTAGCATACTATTTTTATTTGTATTAATTTTATTAATTTTTTTCCTGCATGCCATGTGTGGGGCTCCATAAATCCCAGTGAATAGGAGTTAAAACTCCCACCCCAGTGACACTACTTCAATAACAGACCATGCAAATGACAAAAATAATATCTTTAAAATATTGCCAGGTAACTTGGCAAACAACAATAAAACCAGACACAATGACACAAGCATACAGAAAACAGCTAAAATTAAAATCTTTAGAATGTTCTGAGGATTTTGTTTCCTATTTTTCCTGATGTTTGTTATTTAAACTTGTATATACATTTTTATAATTGTAATTATTTTACCACTTAGGCATGTTGACAATAATGTATATCTTCAACATTGTCTATGACCAAAAATGTAAGATATGTTTTCAGTAGACTTTTAAAATTTGCTTTGCTTTAGAACGCATGAAAATATAAAGATACTTTTTTTTTAAAATCTTTTTTTAAATTATTTGATTTAGTCGAGTTAGTTTTGCATCAAACAATGTAATTTTCGTCAATCAAGATCTAGCAGCAACAGCACATTTTTCCACTTCCGCTTGGCAGACTGCTTACCTTGCACATGAAATCACCTGCATGCCAGCAAAACACTGAGAACACGCAATAGTCCTGAAGAGACATAGCAATAGAGTGGAGGTGCCAAAGCTAAGGAGAATCCCCTTGCACAGAAGCTTCCATAAATGATGTACATTTACAGAAAATTACCATTGTTTGCCAAATAAGTAATTTTAAGTACTTATTCCCAACACTTTATTAAGCTTTAAGGAATCAGTTAATAGTCATGTTTTTGTGTGAACTCATTCTCTCAGACTGCCTGGGTATGTGGAGCACTCTCAGCTTATATGGACAGAACATTCTTATAAACGGTGCGATGCAGGACTCCCTTATCCTTGGAATGACCTTGAGTGGCTGAATGCTTTTTAAAAATGTGGATGCGAAAACATGCAAAAAGACACCAATGCTCTTTTTTTATTTAAACTATGAACTGATTGTAGTTGCCAAGCAACATAGCAACTTGCAAAATGTACATAGAATCTGCAGCACTGGTGTGTATAACTATATTTTCCAGTCAGAAACAGTTCTGGATGAACACACACATTTTCTTTCTCTTATTAGAAAGAAAATAAATATATATTTCTACTTACAGTATCTGTCAGCTCCTTAAGCTTTTGCATGGATCTGCATGATACTTTCATGAAAAAAAAAAGTAAATTGCTGTGAAAAATGGTTACGCCATGGTATCATATAATGAAGCACAACTCATTACATTTAGATGTTAAAAGATTTTAGATACGAGATATTACCTTTTCAAGCAACATGCAAAGTACTTACCGATATTTTAAAAATATATATTATTTTTTTCAAATGCTATGCGTGACGTCATGCTGTGCAGTCCTGAGTCACTGACAGTAAACAGATGCCCTGTTCTACAAATATACAAAAATGTACGTTTTGTTCAAATACTTTAATGAGACCAGGCTGATGACTGTGGTATCATTTTATGTCAGATTGTATGCTTAGTCAAAGATCTGGCTACATGAGTTATCTTCCTCCTTGTGCTCAAAGTGTCTCTGCTCTAGTTCATAGAGTGTTTGATTTATCAGCAACTCTCTGTTTCATTCTTTATTCTGATCAATTGTTTACTCCCCACAGGAGAAGGCAAGTCTCATCTTAACGGGGTGTCTTTTGAATCCAAAATCTGGTAATCTATGGCTGCAAGGGTCAGGCAAAACTTGCTTATTTAAAAATTCTTTAGGGGTCCTGTAGGATCCTTTTAAGATTAAGATACTAAACTAAGATTAAGATATGATTAGGATAAGAAGGTGTGTGTGTGTGTGTGTGTGTGTGTGTGTGTGTGTGTGTGGGATGGGAGCTGTGTGTGTGTGCGTGCGTGTGTGTGGTAATAGTATGTGTGTGAATTTATATTTGTGTATTTTGAATTGTTTATAATGGTATGATCTCCCAAAACCTCCCTTTGGAGATGCCCTCATTTATAAAATTGGTCTAAAAATAAAGTAAACAATTTTTTTTTTTTTTTAATTTGTAAAAATGCAGAAAGTTTTCTGTAAGGGGTAGGTTTAGGTGTAGGGTTGGTGTAGGGCGATAGAATATATAGTATGTACAGTAGAAAACCAATTATGCCTATGGAATGTCCCCATTTAGATAGCGAAGTAAACGTGTGTGTGTGTGTGTGTGTGTGTGTGTGTGTGTGTGTGTGTGTGTGTGTGTGTCTGTGTGTGCATAAAATTCATCTGAAAGAGAGATGTGGAGTAAAGGTTGTACATAATATGATTTTTGATATCTAGAATTACAACACAGAGCAGAGCATCAAAGTAATTATTTTAGCAGAGATTTGTTTGTGTGAGATAGAGACAGACTCCCAAATCCTTTAATCCTTATATCTGATCAAAGTAATGTAAAAGCTTTTAAATTATTTAATGGAGAGTTCAAATTTCAAATAATAAGCAGCATTCTGCATGTTTTAGAATATATACTAGATACACAGACAAGCAGATCAATTCGTCATCATGTTTATGTAAAGACTGATCTAACTTACAGAATGTAATGTACTTCTTTAAAAGTAAAATAAAACCTCAGATCTTTACAACACAAAAACGCATGCAAAATCCCAGTATTATTATTTTTATTATTATTATTTTTATTTATTTTTTTTCAAATGAGCTTGAACCAAACAGTTTGAACACAAGATAGTCTACATCTAATACCATGTTGTGACATGATTAGGCAACAAGCAAGCAGGCAAATACATAAATAAATAAATAAATAAATAAATAAATAAATAAATAAATATTGTTCCTTTTTCTGTGTACATCTGACAAGTGATTAGAGTTTGTGTGCATATTTTCATAGTGGGCTGTGTAATTTTATGTTCATCGTGCACAGACGAATCGCTTACAACATGCTTGAATACCGCAGCATATTAAACCCTTCTAGAAATGTTATTTTCACAAGAAATGGACAGTCAGTTCTGTGTAAACCAGGGGCAGGGGTCCATCCACTTAAAGCTTCCAGATCATAGAATTTTTTTCCCCCTCAATCCTGTCAATGGATCTGCTCAGCTCTCCATAGTCAATCACTGTTTTATTGTTACATTTATATTGAGCCTGCAACTTCACTGCCAAGCCATAAACTAACATTCTCTCAGCTATATTTTATGGTGCCCGTAAGGAGACATGGTCGGTTCACTTAGTTTTGTCGTGGCCACGACATAATAACTCGTGGTAATGTGATAATATGTCATGGCCACGAGATATTAATTTGTGGGGAATGTCATATTAACTTGTGGGAACGTGATATTATGTTGTGGCCACAAGATCATTTTGTCGAGGTTATGACATCCTTGTCATGGCCTCGAGATGTTATGGTGAGGGAATGAAGTATATTTCTCGTGCCCACGAGTTTAATGTAAACAAACCTGCGTGACCATAGAAACCCAGGATTATCAGAAATGGACTAATTAATATTTTATTTTGAATTTAGAAATTATATTATTTATTAAAGAAATTATTACATTATTAAATAATTATATTAACCATAGGCCTTGCCTATTGAACTGTATTACGTGTGATAGTCAGCATTCAAATTGATCATGAATAAATGTTACATAGTGCATCATATAAATCAGGCTTACAAGAAAACATTTTTATCCATCCTACAGTCTTGTAAGTCCATTAACTGATAGTCTTTTCCCCGTAATATTTGGTTATTATTATTATTAGCCTGTTATTATTGGTTATATTTTTATATTCATTTCTCCCTTCATTTCAATCTCTTAACTTAACGTTCTGAATACTTTTGTAAATAATAGCCTACTGTAAATGCTCGACATGCCAGTAAAGCTTTGATTATGCTGACTGGAATTTTTGCTGGAATGCAGTTTAAATTTAACATGTATTTCATCTTATTTTGACTAATTAATGGACCATAATTATAAATACTTTAGTAGGTTATTTCGTTGAGAAATTAATAATTCACATAGTTTCATTTGTAAATGAAAACGCAACACTCTCATTTATCATCACACATGGGCATAAATACAATCATAAAGTCAAAACGTTATTGGCATAATTGTCAGCTGTTTATTTACAAAATATATTGTAGGCTAGCAAATACTAGCATAATTATACACAAAGTTAACCAGGTAAAATGATACACAAATTGAAAGGGGAACTAAGAATATATAACAATAAATATAAAAATATAGCCCTAATAATTTACAAATATTCAATTAAATGTTTAATGTTAATAAAAATGTTTTATCTATTTTTGATAATCCTGGGTTTGAAATGGTCACGCAGGTTGGTTTACGCATTAAACTCGTGGCCACGAGAAATATATGCTGTTCCCTCAACATAAGAAGTTGTAAGGATAAGGATGTCGTCACCTCAACAAAATGATCTCGTGGCCACGACAAAAGTAAATGAACCAACCACGTCTCCTTACGGGCACCATAATATGTATATATTATATTTGTATTTAGTGCTGGAAAGTCGATTTTATTCTAGTGAATCAGGTCATTCTAGTTAAATATTTAAAATTATTAAACAATTTGGTTAAACTCTCAGACATATTTTAAAGATTATATGCCGCAAACTTTAAATATTTCACATACTTTTGAAAATCCAGCATTTAGTTGATCTCGATAAGCGCTCGTCATCATAGTTGTAGACAAAATGCCTTTCTTCTTTCGTGAGGGGGTTTTGTGCCACGGTATCTTTGTTTCCAGGCGGTTACAGAACGCGACACACACGTCTCACGGAAATCCTGTAGAATTCAACCAATCTGATGACGACTTCGACACTCCTGAAGTGTTTCCACTTTTGTGTCCCATATGTATCAGATGTTAAGCCAACGGTCCGTGGGCGTGACGACTGAGACTGAGACTAAAAAACTCTCATTAATATACTTCCTTCACTGGAAGGGTTTATATTTAAAAAAAATTATCTAAATGCATGGTCTAAAGCGCACAGCACAGGTGCGCTCTGGTAGTGTCCAAGTCCACTTTTGCCAGTTTAACGACAGGAAAACCGCCGGTGCGCATGGTCTAAATGGGTTGACCCTATTCTCTTAATGAGTAATGGGTGTTTTTTGGGCATAACGTGCAATAAACCAATCAGTGTCACGCCCCTAAACTCATTATGTTGTGTTTTCCCTCAAAGTGTTCCATGTCCCTTGTTAATTAATCATTCCACTCACCTGTGTTTCCCCAATTATCTTGTGATTAAAGGTCCTAGTCTGTGTTTGTCAGGTCAACTTGTTTGCTATGTGTGCTCCTACTGTGGATTATCTCTATGATTCCTGGATTAAAGACTCTTTGCTTGTACTCACCATTTCTCTCTCGTTCCTCCCGCAGGGAAGTGTGACAATCAGAGTCTCATCTCCCATCCACTTTAAAAGCAAGTTGCACTCACGTCATGGCGGGTTCGCTATTTACATGGCGGAATTTAATTGTAAATTTTTAAAAATGTTTGTGTGCTGCTGCGCATCCCTGTGTGTGTAAAAAGCATGCGCGTTCTGCACCCACCAATAAGCCCATATTACTAAAGCGCTCATTAAATGACAAAGAAAAACATTGTGCCACACTTTAGACCAGGTTTTTGTTGGTCCATTTTCGCAGTTCCTCAAAATAGCAATGTGGCAACAATGGGCCTGAACACACCTATTTTTTAGACCAGCATGCACATGGGCGCACAAATGCGCACACATGCATTTGCTATTTAAACAACGTGGCGCAGGATGGGAAAATGAGAACTGCGTCGGGCTGAAACTAGCAAAAATACTTGCGCTGCATTGCACCGGGTGTATGATAGGGCCCTGAATCTTTTATACTTTCCGAAGAACAAAAACTACTGATCCACTACTAAGTTGTTACACATCACAAAATGAACACACACACACAAAACAGTTTTGGCTGTGTACTACTAGACAATTGGAAATGGTCAATCTATGACAGATGAGACATGAATATGGTCATGCAGCCTAAGATAGTACTTGGATTTGATGCAACCAAAGCATGACCTACCTAATGGTCCAAAGAACTCACAAACTAACTGAATTCCCTAGAAGCTGTACAATGATTTTGAGTTGATTTCTGTCCTTGTGATATAAAAGTAAACAACATTAATTTTGATATTGTCAACAGTACATGCATTCCCTACTATGTTCTTTATATGCACACACACAAAATAAAATAAAGAAAGATTCATTAGCTGTTAGTATATCATTACAAGCAAGAATGAAAGAAAGAAATCTGGTCAATATCTGTGAATGCATGTTAGGAACATTTCAAACTCTGTCCATTGTGCTGGAGTTGCTGTAGAAATTAGTGCATAAATCATATTGTTTTAATATAAACTATTGTGAAAGTTGATTTTTTTGTTTGTTATATTTTTTTATTATTAGTGTGCATATTAATAGTTTGTTAGCCATGTATTAGTGCTAATTAAGCACATATTAATGCCTTATTCTACATGACCTTATTCTACATCCCTAATCCTACCCAATACCTAAACTTAACTACCTTACTCACTATTATTAAGCAGAAAATTAAGAATTTATTGAGATAAAAGTTGTAGTTATTAGTAATATGCAACTAATAGATGTAACTGTAAAATAAAGTGTTACCTAAACTCTTATTACCCTTTTTCATTTTTACTTCACACTTCCACTGTCACTAGAATGGCTGTGCTAATACAAGTTTATAATAAAATTGAAGCAGTATCTTGGGCTTTCCAAAACCAGCTTGCTTCTTTCCAGCTGGAGCCATTTGTATATATAATAATCATATTGGCCATGTACATGAATGTATGATTTTTTATATAAATTAATTGATTATAAACAGTCTCTACAGGCATCCCACCCCAAAGTGGAGGTACAGCGGCATTTTAAGTGTCACTGGGTGGAGTTCTCTGGCTTTTATTGGACATGCATCACAATGGTAACACTCAAAACACTCATATAACAGAAACTTCTCTAAATCTCAACTTAACCCGATTATTTAAAATGAATCACAAGACTCCTCCTTCATTCAGTAGCTCAAAAACACATGAAGTAACAAAATTTCAATATTCCCTGTCCAAATTAAGTCCCATGCAAAGCATTCTGGATGCTAGTAATCTGCTTACCGCTATTTACAAACTCAAGTAGTCTGCACACAAATAAAATTGTGAATAAATATTCAATAACCATTTTGCATTAGCTCATTTAAATGTAAGAAAATATTCAAATTTTTAGGGGAATGGAGGCGGGGGCGCTGATGAGCCACTCCCTCGGGTATGAACAGGTACGTGTAGTAAAAGAAGTCTGTTCTGTAATGGAGAAAAGACATGGGCTGCGTTCCACTTTGCTTTTAGACACACACTCTGAAGCTTCCTCTAAGCACTTCCCCTCTAAGGAAGCCCGGCACTATTTTGAAGTGCGCTCCACTTCGTGAAGTCGATGAGAAGTTTATATGGACAGACCCTCGACCCCTTGATTTTGACTGACCTTGACCTTGATTTTGAGTCCACTGCATATGTACACTTCCGGCAGCTCCATACACCCAGAAACATCATTGTGACGGAACCACAAATCATATTTAATTTAATTTACAATTGAATTTACTCCCACCCCAAACATTTCTATGAAAAGGATTTTTTATTTATTTATTTTTTTTTACAGCCTGAGCATGCCTATATACACATAGAATGCTGCATCAAACAAATTTGTAAAAGGAAAAAAAAATTTAAATAATAAATCCAAACCATAGCAGATTTCAAGTGATCAAGGGCTGAGACAGTCTACTTCAATATTTTAACAGAATCTTTTTCAGCAATGCCACAAAGGTTTGTTACTGGTTACTGTTCAAGTCTCAGTGTTTAGATCAGTGTGCTCAATAATGTGTCTTTGACCTTTAACTGTGTATGTTTTGATTATACCATGTTGTAAATAAAATACAAATGCAACCCCCCCATTATTTAACTCCCCTCGCATTCTTTGTCACCTGCTTCACAGACACATTACTGATTGATGGCTCATTATGGGAGGCCCTTTGTCTCTCAGGTGTGAATCACAAAATTTTCATGGTCATTGTCACTTCCTCGCATACGGGCATTCTATCACAAAACATGATTTACAAATAATAAATCAATATATTGTTTTCTGTGAACGAGTAAACAGGATGATTTTCACAGTACTCTAGTCTATCACATCAAGTCCTCAAAAGTCTTGTGAACAAATGTTCTGTATGTATTTAAGGGCCTTATTTCAGTGACTTTTTTAAAGTTTTTCACTAACCACGCATGAACCACAAATTTAAGTTGTTAAATTCAAGTTCATGTAAACTCTTTTCTATGCTGCTGCGGCTGTCTGTCATCCTCCATTCAGCATTCAAACTGTGTGTCACGTTCGTTTACGTCAGTCAAGGATGATGAAACTCTCCAAGAGAACAGTAACTGGCATTTAAAACCGTTAAAAGAAAAGGCTCAATTAACTGTCTCACAGATATAATATACTACGCATCAGTATCTCTTCCCTTTGTGTTTTGAACTTTTCTATGCAGAGACTCCGTATTGCAAGGGCATCATTCTGCACACGGGATGCTCATAAGCGCTTTGTGCCACTCTGTATTGGAGCCTTTTCATATTAAAATACATTTGCACAGTGAAAGATTATTAATAGCCATGCTTTTTCTGTCCTGTCTATCATATGTTGCTGCCTCCATTACTGTCCAATACATTTAAAAGTAAAGTCTTTTAATTTGATAGTATATATTTATATAGAAATATATTTACTTGCTTTCATTAATGTATTGTACAACAATACAAAAAGCAATGTGCAATTTTTTTCCAGATTTAGTCCTACATTTATTCACTAATATTTCTTCCCCACTAAATAATGTTTAAAAAAAATAATAAAACAGTGATGATGAGGTCAGCAAACTGAAGTATAGAAATTATATATTGATTTAAAAAACTGTGCTGGTATCAGATCGGTATCGGAAGATACTCAGAATTTTTGGTATCAGATCGGATTGGTTCTGAAAAAAATTGGTATCGGTGTCTCCCTAATATTAATTGTGCCTTACCATATTTTAGATCCCTTAATCCAAAACAAAAGTGACAGCGAAGTTCCATAAAACATAAGCCATGCCGTGATATTGGTAACAGAGACTATACCATTGTCACACAAGGTAGTAAACTTAAGCCAAAGTAATAAAACATAACTATGTTTTATATTTTATAAGAAAATGCGATAAGTATAAGACGCACTGTCCTGATATTGGTTATGGCTCAAAGATTTGAGATTTATTTGTATTTATTTGTAAAATGTTCAGAGAAGTTCCCCCACATGGAACTCTAGCTGCATCGAAACGCTATGGGAACACCTAACTAGCTGGGTTTCCATCCAAAGTTACGAATTTAAATTACGCGTAAAATTAAAATATATCACACAAAACAAAGAGAAACAAAATTGTCACTTCCTGATAAACTGGCACTATACATCACTAAGAAAAGTAGGAGAAGCTACTGAACATAATAATTTTCCTATATGATAAATTACTTGCACCTCAGAACATGCAGATGAAACACAATGAATGTGGTTATTGCTTTCGGAGGTGGATGCTGCTGTTTGGGAATGCAGACGTTTAACAGTTCTGGGGGGCAATTATACAGAAATACTTTGATGGCAGACTTTGCTCGGGCATTTCCAGATGACCATATAACAACATTTCAGATGCTGTGGAATGAGATCGGTCCACTGGTTAGTCAGGATTTACCGTCCCTTTGTGCAATGTCACATGACTTTTTTGATGTGCTTGGAGGAATTTATTCACAAAATGCATGTCCATCTCCCGTTATTCACATTAACCCTTTTTCACACAAGTCATAAACTACCTCAAGTGAATGTAAAAATTTTTTTGCGAATTAAGGCATTTTTATTCGAAATTCAAAATTTCCATTATTCGATTCTGATGCGGTACTTCAAAATGCACATAAAAACAGGGTGATGTAAACCCAGCTACTGTAAAGCAGCACCGGTAAGCTTCTGCTCTTCATTAGTGCGTTGTGTATGTCTGTGCTCAAGTATTACTAATGAGTCAGTTTGCCTCTGTTAGTGAGATATTTAAATGTCTAAGTGTAAAAAAATTTGTCGAGGAAGAAGGGCTTCAGGCTGTGTGTTCCCCCATGCTCACGCTTCATTACAGACAGGGACACACATGCTCTGTGCCTTGTTTGGGAGCGGAGCACGCACAGCTAGCTCTTAAAGGGTAAGTTCACCCAAAAATGAAAATAAGCCCGTGTTTTATCCACCCTCAAGCATCCTAGGTGTATGTGACTTTCTTCTTTCAGACGAATCCAATCGGAGAAATTGTCCTGGCTCCTCCAAGCCTTTCATTCTGGCGGATGACATTAGACATCGGCGTTGCATGATTAGTGACAAACGTGGAGACAAAACAAAACACCTGTCACGAATTAGAAGCACAAAACGAGGATTTGTAAATAAAAATGTTCAAGGATTTCGATTTGCTACTGGTTTTCCTTTGCTAAAGTAAGGAAACTTTGCACGACTTCCGCATACAACAGTCAGCGGAACTGAGAAAAAAAAGTGTTTATTACGTCTGAAATATGGATATTTATCTTATAAAAATGCATGGATTTACTACAGGAGGCCTTTATTCACCCCCAGGAGCCATGTAAGGGACGTTTTATTACAGATGCGTGCACTTTATTTCACGTGTTCTGAACTGTTGATAACCACTGGCTCACCTGTGAATCTAGCAAACACCAGACTGTGCTGCAGCCTCAGACGAATATTCGCACAGAATTATTTGTTATCCGTTATTCATTTTTGCAGCCATTATCCGTGCCTTTCTGAATAAGGTATTCTGCTTCAGGCACACCCCTGCAGTATATTCCTGTGATTTGACTATCGCGGATGTGCAAATAGCGATATCGATGCTAATGCATATGTAATCTGTTAATGTGTTCAGTGGCAGTTGCATTGGGCCACAGATCTCTCCCCAAGGGCTATGGCCGTTCTATGGCAGCCCTGGTAGCCATGGAGAGACATCTATGATTGAATCTTGTTGCAAGATAAGGACAGATTCTTCCTCCTGGACGCTCGGCTTTTAGCTTCTGGCATTTTCGGCGAAGCAAAAAACACTGCCATCGAGAGGTTTCAGGAGGCACGTTTCTGGAATTGGGAACATTTCAGTTGCATTGCTGTCTATGCAGGGTCAGACAGCTCTCAGATTCCATCAAAAATATCTTAATTTGTATTCCAAAGATGAGTGAAGGTCTTACGGGTTTGAAACGACATGAGGGTGAGTAATTAATGACAGAATTTTCATTTTTGGGTGAACTAACCCTTTAAGAGAATAGGAGGCCTTCAGTCTCACCTTCATGCCTGGAATTTGCCCCTGGCATGGTCAGAGCCTTCCTCTATCCTCGACCTGGGTATGTCCCTAAAGTGCCTACTGACATACCAAGGCCCATAGTGCTGCAGGCCTTCTGTCCTCCACCCTGACCAGGAAAATCTGGACTAGATGTGTAGGTCCACAGAGCTGCCCTGTGGCATAAATCAGATCAGCTGTTTGTCTGCTTTGGTGGACCCAAGAAAGGTTCCCCGCCCTCCAAGCAGATGCCGAGCTGGTGGGTGGTTGAGACTATATCAGTTGCCTATGAGGCCTCTGACCGCTTGTCAACTCCCTACAGTAGGTGTCAGAGCGCACTTGACACAAAGTATGGAGGCCTCCAAGGACTTCTCTCTAAGAGTTTCCCTGACAGACGCCTGTGATGCAGCAAGCTGGTCCTCTCCAAACAAATTTGTCAACTTTTACATTTTAGACCTGGCTTCCTCCCCAGGTTCTCAAATCCTTATGTCCTGAATAGTGTTCATCTCACACACACTGGACAGGCATTTGTCATTCTTGCGCAGTGGGCATTTTAGTTTCCCATAGTGTCTTGATGCAGCCCCCAAGTTCCCTGTTACGCATGTAACCATGCCGCGTCTCTCTGCCATACTTCCTACATCCCTATCAGCGCTACATCAGCTATCAGAAGCTTACCAGTGCTGCTTCGGGTATGCTCTAATGCTTATGTCAGCCCGCCCATGATGCCTTGCTCCTCCACTGGACTGATTACACATGTGCTTCAGAAAGCAGTCACACAGCGAGGCCTTCCCATAGCATTTCAACGCAGTGTCTCGTTCCCTTTAGGAAACCATATTTACATGCTTAACCTGAAATGTTTTCATGTGGTGTTGATTTTTAAATTATTTTTTAATGCTGCTTAATCTAAGTACAGTTGATTTTTAAATTGATTTTTAAAAGTGCTGCATAATCAAAATAGTGTATGCAATATGCAACAAAGCAGAGCAGACATGTGTTCATCATAAAGCAGAGATAAATGTAGATGATTTCAGATGATGAGTCTGAATTACGATCTGCTCAGTGTTTAATAACACTAGTTATTACGCATTATCTCTCACATTATCTACACATTACATATTCAATGAAATATACTAGTCAGTGAACTCAAAATGAGAGAGTCCAGCTACAGACATTATAAATGCTGTAATGAAATGAGCATCCAACATTATCCCTGTGTCGGGTTACTGTTGCTATTGGAGCCAATATATAGCTAATCTACATTTCCAAAAACTGACCAGTCTTTGAGCTTTAAAGGGAAATGCTGTCAATAACATCTGCCACATTCACTCACATACACTAAATGTATTGAATCACATAATCTATAATCAAAGTTGAAAATGAATGTTCAACTTGAACTCGTCTTGGTTTGCATCTTATTTTTTTGTAGGAAAGTAAACGTTTAGACAAAGTGCAAAACAAATATGAAAAGTTATCTGATTTATGTAGCACAATAGCTATCCATAACAAGAAATGTGACTGCAAATGTTTGAAAGAATACATCTGAACATCACAATAATCCACAGGTAACCCACACCATTCCAATCCATCAATTACCATCTTGAGAAGCCAAAAGAAACAAATCCATCAAGATGTTTTTAACTTCAAACAACTGCTTCTGGCTAAAATTTAAGCATATTTGTTTAGAGCTGTTTTGGACTGTTTTCACTTATAAACGGTGCTTGATCTGTGCAGATTTCTCTTTATATTATACATTTATTTAGACCAAACCACCTTTTCACTAGAGGAAGTGTTATTATGGATTATTGACTTATATTTTAGTTAAAATGCCTTAATGATGGGTGTGTTTCCTACAAACATGCCTTTGGCTTCACAAGACATTAATTGATGGACTGGAGTGGTGTAGATTACTTGGATTATTTTTATGTTTTTATCAGCTGCTTGGACTCTCATTCTGACGGCACACATTCAAGGCTCAAGTGTAGTTTATTTACAGAGCCCTTTCCACTACAAATTAGACCAAAGAACTATACAGTAAAACAAATACAAATAATGATAAGAACTGAACAAAAAGACAGAATAATAATAATAATAATAATAAAAGATAGCATTGTCAAAGAGAAAATAAAAAAAAAGACTTCCAAATTTCAACTATTAAAAGAAAGTTTTCAAACGAGATTTAAAAATATCAATTGATGGTATACCTGGGATATAACGATATCAAAATCTCACAATACGATAATATTGAAGTCCACGATACAATATTTATTGTGATATAAAAAAAAGACAAATGAAGAACTGAAAAAAAAATAACATTTTGTATATTTTAAAGTTAAATTATTCTATCTAATGCACTTCGAGAGCTCAAAATTACGAGCTCCAACCCATATTCCTAAAAAACATAAAAGTGAGTGTATTTACATGTACCTGAGCCTTAAAGGGAACTCAACCCTCTTTTTATTTGTGATCTACTGTCTCAGTTTAAATTACATTCACACTGTTTTAGGAAGCCAAACAAATTAGAATATAATAATAACAACAATGACAGTAATAGCCATATTGTAAAACAACTGCACTATAAAATAAAAGAAAATTAACATTTAATAAGTATATTATTTTTGCTTTAAACTACAGCAGGGAAATTACAATAGTTCTTTCCTAATGTATTTTGAATTTGGACTGCATTTAAACTGCTAGCTGTCAGCAATTCTTACTGCAGCTTTTATTTTGACAGGAACAGCAGTAGAGCTTTTATTTTGAATGAAAACTCCAGCTTCAGTGAAAACGTGCTTACAAAAATGTCTCACTACAAATCTAATAAAATGCTGTAATCATCTGCCGCGAAAATAAAGCCTAGCTTGTGGCCTTTGCATTCCATGCGATGAAATCACAGCACATGCAATACACGAGTTCACTGCATTCATTGAGAATTAGTGAGGAGCCGTGCAGCTGCATTCTGGACCAATTGCAATTTTGAAATAAGAGATTGGCTTACTCCCATATAAAGTGCATTACAGTAATACAGGCGTGAGGTGACAAATCTCAAGATCAGCAACAGACAAAAAAGGCTTCATTTTTGCAATAGTCTTTTTTACCAAAGATTTGATCTGATCATCAAATCTTGGGGTAGAGTCAAATATTATATAATATATATCCAGATTCCTTATCTGGGGCTGCACATTCATTGACCATGGACCTAAAACATCTTTTATGTTACTGTCAACCTGCTTTGGCCTTGAAATTTTAAATCCAAAATACTGGCAAGAAACTCAAGATGGCACAGTCCGATAGGTCAAACTCAATCTGACATAATGACATCATTATTACTGGAGCAGCTGATTAGTTATTTTTGTATTAGCAGCCAATAAGCTTGCTGCTAAGCATTTAAATACTTGGCTAGTGCTTGCTGTAGCAGTTGCAGCACGCTTCAGAATCATCTGAAATTAACACCTAAGTGAATGCTCTTTTACTCCATATCGCTGTGCATATTGTGTGGTCTGCTGAATTAATTTCAAGATAAGCAACCATAAACACATTGACACTGTCATCTTCATTACCATGCCAATGCCTCTGAGAGTTGTCAGGACAGAAGTTTAGATTTGGTCTCATTTAGCTGGAGACGATTTTTGCTCTAACCTAGGGTGACCAAACGTGCCATTTTCCCAGGACACATCCTGGCCAGGATTTCTATATTGCCTAAAATATCCACGTATCCTTCCTGTTTTCATACTTAATGAAGGTAATGATCGTTTGACCAATAACATGCAGACATTGTACGTAATCGACCAATCATGGTGCGTGAGAAGGTGGGATCTACAGAGAACAGTCAAAAGCGATGCAAATACGTGTACATATTAGTGTTCGACTTAAAGCAACACTGAGCATACAGATCATTGTATGACATCAAAGTACTGTGAGAGCGATTCAAAAGCACAAGAAGCCGTCTGCTCTCTAGAGCTCTCACGGTACTTTGTCATACAACAATTAGTTTGCGCTGCGCAGACCAACTAAGCCAAAACGTGGAAATTTTAGGCAATACAGAAATCCTTGCCAGGAAAATGGCACGTTTGGTCACCCAACTCTAACCAGCACTTCACCTCCACAAGACATAATAACAAGGATGAATAAGAAGTTAGTCCTCCAGGTTTAATAGGCAAATGAATCTGAATATCATCGGCATGAAGATGATACGACATGCTGTTTTGTTTAGTTTTTTTTTTTTTTTTTTAAACAAGAACTAAGTGCAGCGAGAATAAGGAAAACAAAATAGGCCCAAAAATGGAGCCTTGAGGAACTCCACATTTAATAGAAACAGCTGAGGATGGGAATTCCCCAACTGTCACTGAAAATGATTTTTCCTTCAAATAAGAAGAAAACCATTTTAAAACAGTCTCAGACCCACAGCATGCTCTAAGCGCTCATTGATAATATCATGATCTATTAAATCAAAAGCTACACTAATATAAAGCATAATTAAAGCTCCTCAACCACCTAAACCACCTAAACTAAGAGTAACAATTCATTGGTAACCTGTATTGGTATTTTTACATTTTTAATTTTGGTAATTTTAATGCATTGCAGAGGATCCATTGATTGGCAAGTGATGGAATTCTATATTTCTCCAAATTTGTTCCCATTAAAAAACTAACTCATTTTCATCTTGCATGGCCTGAGGGTGAGCACATTTTCAGCTATTTTTGAGGGAACTCTTCCTTTTAAGGCAGAAATAGTCTAGGCTTGTTAACTGATTTGCAAATCACTTGCCGTTTTATCAATCACGTGCAATGTTGCTGAATCAAGGTATCTTACCTTCACCACAGTCCTTTCCCTGATAGCCGGTTTCAGAGCAGTCACATGTAGGCTCATTATTGACAACACTGCATACACCTCCGTTTAAGCACATGTTGTGTGAGCCACAGAGGTCAGTGCTTACCCCGGCACTGTTAATGATGAAAGGCTCTGAATTGTTGACTTTCAAGTCTGTTATCCAGCCCATAAAAGCAGTGTGATCCTTCACAGTGTCCGATGTCAGCTGTAAAGACATCAATCTTAGTTCTGGTGGAATCCCTCCTAAGAACAAGTGACTGAAGACAGTCATATCCCGCCTTTTGGACTTAACGTCCTGCCATTTTATTTCTTTGTCAACAATGAGTGTAGTGTTTCTGAAGTCCCTCTTGATTGTGACGTCATGCCACTGGTTGTCACTGATGACAACATCTGAAAGTACAGAAGCAGGTTCAGCACAGAAAATAGAAAAGCGTAGTCTGAGTTTCCCCTCTTGTATGTGCAGCTCGAGGAAATCGCAGAAGCCTTCATCATCAAAGTACACCAGAAGTCCCTTTAAAGTCTTGGTTTTCATGCTGAAGCTCATCTCGCTCTCACAGCAAGCATTCCACATTGGGAACGAGGCCCACTGTCCCTCTGCGCCAGTGAACCTGAGACTAGCTCCAGCTTCCACAGCACATATAACCAGTCCAATCCAGAGGAGATGGGCACCATGTCGCATTTGAAGAATCATAATGTAGTCAGGCTGAGTTTATAATAATCTTAGTAAGATTTTGAATGGACAAAAAATAATAGTGACCACAACTTCCAAATCACATAAACCACCTGACAGTCTCTCTCAGGATTTCAACATCTATAGAGACCATTTCACAACTTTTCTCCTCATGTCATCAACCTTATTTTTGTTCTGAATTTTATTTTTTCCAGTTATCATCCATGCTTTGCCATATCCACACTGTTCAGTGTCATCCATCATGTTACTTTCTGTCTGAAACTGTGGTTTTGACCATAAGTGCTTTAAAGGGTTAAATCCTCTTTCAGCAGAAGCAGGCAGCAGACGTCATCTCTGATCCCTCAACATAAGGCCATTGACACTGGAGAAAAAAATAAAAAATACAATAGCAGTTCATCTCACAATCATTCTGACATCCTAAGGAAGAATTAGTGCTTACAGAAGTGTTTCCCATCCCTTTTCCTGGAGGCAGACCAGTGGTACACATTTTGGATGTCTCCCTTATCTGACTCATCTCTTTCAGCTTTCGCAGCTGAATCAAATGTTAGGAATTAAAAAGAGTAAGAAAATGTGTAGTGATGGCGCGCCTCCAGAAACAGGGTTGGGAAACAATGACTTACACAAATCCTGGTAGACAAACATGACTGTTTTACTATTGCTTATTACACATGAATGTGAGTGGCCTTCACTGCAGTACAACAAGGTTGTTGTTGTTTTTAAACTAAAGCGAAGTGACTGAACTGAAGTGCTTGCCAGGATTTGCATAAAAATACACAGGTCAAGGCAAGTTGTCCCATTTATATCAAGGAATATAAGCAGATTTATTTGTTGTCACTTCATGAATTACAAAGTCTTTTGGCCAAAAAGGTTTGACATTTCTGTAAAACATTGTCCAATTCTTTTTATTTTTTTATTTTTTTACTTAAAATAGAAGTGTGAAAACATGCCCCACTACAGGTTCAATGTGTTTAATTAACTCTATTTATTTATTTATTTATTTTCTTCTTGTGGGAAAAATGGAGGTAATGTCTGATTGTAAACAAGACTTTCAAGCAAGAGGGGAAAAACCTACCTAATCTAACATTTACTGGAGTAAGACATGTGACAACTATTCCCATCTCTTTTTAAATATTTAATAATCTCTGTACATCACGGATTAGAACATCAGCCTCGTTGCCCGTATGACCGTTGCCCAGTGTTCTGATAACATGTTAAGGGCGTTTGGGTTCGATTGTAATGTTTGCGTGTACGACGACCTTACATAGTTTATAAAGCACAAGTCCACAAGCTCACCCTTTCATTTTCAAACGCGTTTGATAGTAAAACACACTGATTAAAACAGAGATGTACAATATCTGTCTGTTTGTCATGAATGAAGCTGCAGATGTACTCGCTGCGATCAGAGGTGATACGCCCCAAACGCAGCTCGAGAACTCCCACATGAGCTCATCTTCTACAGAGGAACATATTAAAACCCTTCGTGTTGCATGTTAGAAATCTTTTAAAGCACGTATGCCATCAAACAGCAGTGATCCAGCTCGCCTGAATCCACTGAGAAAAGAGCAGATCCATTCGGACAAACCCGAAACTATATTCATCATCACTGCACGAGCACATCTGGAGTGTTAATGAACGCTGATTCTGTGAATAAATGTCTCGATGCGCATCGATATGGGATTTCTGCAGAATAGACTAGTACACACAACACATACACAGAGCCGTTTGAAATGATAAACAAAATAAATAAATCTGTTTACCCAGCACGCCGAGGCTCTCGTCCACTGATGAAAAAGGTAGTTTGAGTTATTGAGGTAAAGCTGTGATGCGAGTGAATGTGCAGCAGGGCTGTAGCGCTGAGACACACCGGGTCACGTGACGCGGCTCCGGCCGGGAGGCGCTGCGCTCTGCAGTATCTTGGGATCTCTAGTCAATGCAAAGCCCGCGATGATGTCAACTAGGCCTACTATCGCGTTTAAATCGCTAATGTTCAGCACTGACCTAAAAGCGCACTGCTGACATTAAAGTAATTATAATGGGAATTATAACAAAAGAACAAACAAATAATATTACAGAATAACCTAAGTATGTTTTAGAATGTTATGAAAAATAATTCTTATTTATTCTGTCCATTTGTTAATCTTGGTTAAATGATCTGGACCCCAGGCTCCACACATCATTCACTCTTGCTGGACTGTAAATTAATCACACCTGGACAAGAACAGCACACTCATTGAGGGATGCTAGGCGATACTTACCACACAAACTCTGTCATTCTTGAGTCTTGCGTTCACAAGTTTATGTGACCCTGCTTCTGTCACGCAGTGTTTTCATCCTCTGTGGATGTTTTCCTCTATCCTCTGTAGACCTACTGTCGTCATCTTTGCTCTCTGCTATTCACTGTACTGCTGTGATCTGCTGTTGTGTGCTGTGTTCCCTGTTCAACACCCTATTATACTCACCTGTCTACAATCTCTTCAACAAACGTCCTGCAGTTGAGTTCAGCTCTACCATGTGTTTCATGGCATGACCAAAGACCCCTCAGCTTCTGTGAAATTGATATCCTTGTCCCTCCAGACAATCCATAGTCTTGCTGATGCTCTCTCCTGAATTCACTCCACAGCACATTTTCCCACACCTATTTTTCCACCTTTCATCATTGTCAAATGGTCATTACTTGTTTTTCTCATCTTTCACATTCACCTGATGCACTTACTGACTTTCCCAGTTTACATTTAGTGATGTCTTTACATTTAATTCTACACACTATAAAAATAAGGCTTTTATTTTAACACAGCTGTGGTACTGCTGCTCTTTGTATTAGCAGTCTTTCATACTTTATTATTTTGGGAAATTTGTACTTTATTCAAGTACAATTTAAACTGACTGCTTGTAGTTTTACTTAATTATATTTCTGATAAAAAAAAAAAACAGTACTTTATACTCCTTGCAATTTTATTTCAACTTGAAAAGTACTTGTTACATATTTGCATTTTTATTAAATATGGTAAACAGAAGCTCAAACATGCTTGCTTGTCATTTGAGAACCAGTTATGCATGTTTTCATGGATCAAGCTTCAATTATAACTTTCATCAGGGAAATGCCTGGCTTCAAAAAGTTTGCCATCAAATCTAAGGAAGCATATGGAGGTAGCAAAGTTGCTTTATAATATATATATATATATATATATATATATATATATATATATATATATATATAAATAAAAGTATATATATATATATATTCATTATTTTGTTGTAATTCCTGTTTAGTGACGTTCTTAACAGGAAGTGAATAAGTAGTATTATAATGATAAACTGAGTAAAAAATAGGACTGTCAATTAATTCTTTTTATTCTCAATAATTACATGATTTGCTCATTATTTAATCCACTTAGCCACAAATAATTAAATATCAATATTTGCTGAAAAAAATAAATAAATAAAAAAACTCTAAATGCCCCAAATAAACAATTAAAAGATTAATTATTGTTCTGTCAGGACCGGGGCTTGACATTATCTTTTTTACTCACCAGCCACTGTGGCTAGTGGTTTTCCAAAATTACTAGCCACTCAACATTTTCACCGGCCATAATTTTGTTGTTGTGAAATTACAATTTATATTTACATTACATTTACATTTATTCATTTAGCAGACGCTTTTATCCAAAGCGACTTACAAATGAGGACAATGGAAGCAATCAAAAACAACAAAAGAGCAATGATATATAAGTGCTATAACAAATCTCAGTTGGCTTAAACGCAGTACACGTAGCAAGGGCTTTTAAATAGTATAATAAATAAAAAGAAAACAGATAGAATAGAAAAAGAATAGAGCAAGCTAGTGTTAGAGGTCTTTTTTATAATTGTATAATAAATGAAAAGAAAATAGATAGAATACAAAAAGATTAAAAAGGTAGTTAGATTTTTTTTTTTTTTTTTTAATAGAATTAGAATAGTGAGTGCTAAAGTTAGAGGGTCAAATAAAGATGGAAGAGATGTGTTTTAAGCCGATTCTTGAAGATGGCTAGGGACTCAGCTGCTCGGATTGAGTTGGGCAGGTCATTCCACCAGGAGGAAACATTTAATTTAAAAGTCCGTAAAAGTGACTTTGTGCTTCGTTGGGATGAACAATCAAGCGACGTTCACTTGCAGAACGCAATATATATGATATGAATTTATATGACTAAAGTTACAGCTTTCGTCTATTTAAAGGGCGTTTTTCCCACACCGTATTAAATGTATGCATCATCTTTTATATTAAATTCCAACATTTTATTAGTAATTTCATTTAATATAATGTTGTTACTGGCTGTTACCAGTCCAATGTAATCAGTATTAACAAAAACGATCTTTCCACTGCCGAAGAAACAGAAGCAGCTGAAGTGGCATTTAGATGCATTTACACAGACAGTTTAATGAAGTTAAAATGTAGCATGAATTCATTTACACTGCAAAATTATAACAGCATAAATAAGGTTATGAGATTGATGTTTTAAATCAGTTTATATATATATATATATATAGTGACGCGTGTCCCGAGGCCTCATCAGCGTCGCCCTGAAAACACACGAGGAACACCTGGGATCCTCGTCACGGGCTGATCGGTCACAGCTGGCGGCAATCAAGTGGCGATCACACCAGAAGACTGGATGCTCCTTACTAAACTCTGCCCTCTGACACCCCCCAACCCCCAGAATCCTCACCCCTCCTCATCACTACATCTGATTTATTTATTTGTTCATTTACTTACAAACAAGCAAAAAACAGTAAACTTGTTATTACTTGCACTACTGTCTGTTCATCCAGAGTACTGAGTAATCCATCTGCACACTGAAATATTTTCTATGCACTTTACTGTCCATTGCACTAGTGTAAATGATGTTCATATGTTCATAGTTTCTGCCTATAGTGTACATAAACTTTTACATAATCCATCTGTATAGTATGTTCATAGTACACCTGTCTGTATATCATGCTGATAGTATTTAAAAATCTGTAAATTATGTCCATAATACTGTCTTATCTGTATATTTATTGTACATTTGTAACATATTGTAGACCTTATATATTCTGTACTTACTGCCTATTGCACTTCTGGTTAGATGCTAACTGCATTTCGTTGCCTTGTACCTTACATGTGCAATGACAATAAAGTTGAATCTAATCTAATCTAATGCTGTTTCTTTGTTGTTCCTTACAGAGAGCCCATGACCGATCAGCACCCCACGCTCAGACATGCCACACTTGGGACACCGCCACGACCAGTGCATCAGCCAGCGAGCACTCCTGCACTTCCCTCTTTTATCACCAGTTTTTTGTCAATAAAACCACCCTCCGGGGCCTTTTTGGCACTCCTCGCTGTCGTGTGATTCTTCACCCCGTTACAATATATATATATATATATATATATATATATATATTTATATATATATATATATATATATATATATATATATATATATCCAAATATGAAGTAATGGTACTTTTAAATATAAAAATGAAACGCTGAATCATTCAGTAATGAAACACCACTGAGATATGCAAGGCTGTTCTACTGTGATCTTTGTTTGGATCTATTTTCATTAACCAAAACCGAGCAAACACACTCTCTTGGTCGTGACAAGTTATAAATATATAAACTACCTTTTTACCGCAGTATGTTTCACGTGTGTGCAGTTGTGTTAATTTGTTTTGATTTCTCCATGAAACTGTTTCAAATGCAGACATGTTACATAAGCCTCAACTGCAGTTCGGTCAGGCAAGAAAAATTCTCTTTCACTTGCCCCTTCAAAAAATCCACTTATCCCAGACAAACATTAACATCAAGCTCTGTTACTGTACATAAAATTAAACCCGCCAAAAGTGGCTAGTGGGAATGACCTTGTTACCTGCCACTGAAATCTACCCGCATTTGCTGTGATGGTAGGTGTTAATGTCAAGCCCTGGTCAGGCACCTATTAAGTCAAATATACTCTAGACAAATCTTTTAGGCTACGTCCACACGAAGCCAGAGCTTTCCCTTGCCAATCTTTTTTTGTCCTCGTCTTAAGAAATATCTGTGTCCACAAAACTAACACAAAACAATGTAATATACAAGCCAGACCAATATGTGGTGCTGTAATGGTTTCACTCTCCCAAAATGCTCGATCCATGTGGACGAAATGCCTATACAATACAAAATTTATGCGTATACAGCTAAATGCTTTTCCGTGTGGAAAGTCAACTTTTATTGGCATGGTTTGCTAAAGATACATTTGGCAGTATGGCTCTGTTTTAAATTCCCCTTCCTTTCATGAGCTCCATGAAAAGTTAAGAAAGAGAAACAGCAGCAGCTTCTGGGGGCGACCCTCCCATTTTTAGCATGGGAGAGCAGTGCAACATCCCCAAACAGACCATACCAGGCAGTCCTCCATGGCTTTACCTGCTGAATCGAAGACCAAATGAGCATTTCAGGAAGCCAATCTACTGAACTGTGAAGAGCTAATCAATATACGTGAAGAAGTCTGCATAAGAATTGTAGCTAGAGCTAAAGATAGAAGTTATAAATATTTAAATAAATAAGTAAATAGGCCCAACAGCTACTGATGTCACATTAAAATAAAATAAAAAATAATTAAAAAAATTAATTTAGAGATTAAAAATCTCTGCATGTGGAAAACTCGCCACCTCTGAGAAAACTATAGAAAGCAATGAGCAAAACAGATTAATGCAATAGATCAGAATAAGGCCCAGAGCACCCATTTCTCAGACATAATATTAACTTTCACAAGAGTGTGAGTGAGAAAAGGAGATGCTGATCATTGCCTTGAGGTTTCTTAGTTTTAAGGCCATTAAGCCAGAGACGAACATATGGATTTTCTAGTAAACTGAGGGTGGATGGATCTAGGCAGCGCAGGTGGAATTGGATTCCGGCATCCATAATGTTGATGGCTAAGGCTTCATTTTTCATGTTTCAAAACAATAGACTATAAAAGCACTAACATATGATACATCTACAGTGAACGTGTCACAGAAAGTCATAAATTTGTGATGTATATTTTGCTAAAGTTTGACTAAAGATAACATTATTTCTGTTATATATGTGGGACTTTTATTTTGAAATAGAATCTGCTTTTATGGCTAAAAAATCCTGGCCAGGATGTGTCCTGTATAAATGGCTCATACGGCCACCCTACAAGTAAGGCACCAAACAAAACTGTTTATACACTGAGGAGCATCCCTTATGATATTAACGTTTGTCTCATTGTCACAAAAAAAAAAAAAAAAAAATGAAAAAAATAACAATGTTTTCTAGACCATTGTGCACCCCACAGAACACAGGCTATCAGAGTGAGATACAATTCCAAAAGAGCAGTTGACAAGGTGTTAGAAGTCATGGATAGCAGCTCATTTGGCCATACACTAGCAAACCACTGATCATTAGAAAAAGAACCAGAACCAAAAAAAAAAGGTGCAGCATCTGTGTACAATTTAAGGTCTGCAGAAGACTCCAGATCATCATTATAGAAAAAATGAGACGCCATTCCAGTTATTGAAGAGCAGAGACCTGAACCTGAGATCTGCAGCCTGTGTCTAAGGTAACTATATCCTTAAGATCTTTAACTGACTTGGAGAAGTCAAGGAGCCTAACAATAAATGATCTGCCCTAGGGAATTATAACATGGGCTAGCAAAGACAGCAAATATCTTTTGGAAAAAGATATTGACATCTGAGCATTTCTCATGACGTCTTTGATGCAATTTAATTTCTCAAAGGGCAGTGAGGCTTGTATTAGGTTTGAATCTAAGGTGATGCCTAAGAATTTAAGGACTTTAAGAGAGCCTTGGTCATGACAAGTTATAAATATATAAACTACCTTTTTACCGCAGTATGTTTCATGTGTGTGCAGTTGTGTTCATTTGTTTTGATTTCTCCATGAAACTGTTTCAAATTCAGACATGCAATTTAATTTCTCAAAGGGCAGTGAGGCTTATATTAGGTTGGAATCTAAGAATTTAACAAGTTATCAAGATTTTACAGACAAAAAAATAATTAGGCAACCAGGATAACCCTGCAAGAAAACCTTGGACAAAACCTGCTTGTAATGAGGAGTCGGCTGAGTTGGGATCCATGTGCAGCTTTATTAACAAACAGTCAAAAGTACAACAGGCAAGGTTTTATCAACAGCGTCAGAGGCAGAGTATGTGAGCAGAGTGGAGCGGCAACAATTTCCCCTCCTCCTCCAAGCATTCAATAATCACTCTGCTCCAGCTCCGCTCCAGGTTCACCATTTCCCACTTCTCGCTCATTGATATCAGAAACACAGCTCCATCTTCCCTACCTAAGGAAATTTATGGCAATAATACTTCAGTATGTTTTGAAATATCACAGTAGTTTTAAAGTGGCTTATTGGTAGTGTGCAAACTTTTTTCTACCACATGCCATACTTATTACATCATTGTCAGCGTTATAAGATATCATTGCTTTTTTGCAGTGCACATTTTGTTTGTGAAGGATGAAAATAACTATTTCGTCAGTTATTTATGAATTGCTGCATTTCTTACAGAATTCTGCTTTTTCAAATCTGTTTACAGTGTACAGATAAGATTAAATTTGTATGAATGCATTATTGACAGAGCAATTGCATGTAAATAAGTGCTGTAACTGTTTAAATCATGCTTTCACCCGAAAATATTCAGTATCTAGAAGGAAAAAACGAATTCCTTTGATAACTAAAACTTCCCGCTCATGTCCATTGCTGTCAACATAACCTTCACATTATTTCTGATTTGAGTGATCCATCTGTATCAGGCTAGCTAAATATGTTTAACGTGATTTCTTGCTAAATATGTTACAGTTAGGTCCATATATATTTGGATACAGGCACAATTTTTGTTCACTCAGTGGTTTAATAAGTATGAAAATTATCTGAATCATATGCTGTGGCCTTTGCAGTCCCCATATCTCAACCGAATTGCAGACATATGGGGAATTTTCGAGCAGCATGTACAGGCAATAGACTCCACCACTATCATCAGTTACCAAATGCTAGAATGGAGTTTCATCCCTCCAACAGAGTTCCAGAGACTTGCGGTATCAATGCCAAGGTACCTTGAAGCTGTTCTGGTGGCACATGAGGCCCCAACATTGTATTGTACTGAGAGACTTTATGCTGTTTACCCATCTGTATATATGGAACCGTTGTCTGTGACATACCTAAGATTCCCTAATATTGTTTTATATATTGTTTATATAATTTTAATCTTATTGTGTTTTTATAAAATGTGAATTGTAGACTAAGAGGACATAAGTCATGTCTGAGAAACATACTCAATCTATATTTTCCATGTACACTTGAAGGAAAACTGATAAAAGGATTGCTACAAAAGTGGCTTTCCAAAAAGTGTATTATGTTTAAATTAAAATCCAGACATGGATGCTACTACACAGACAAATTTGGTTCAAAACATTCGTTCAGTCTTATCTGCAAATGACAGGAACTTGACAGAAAGGTGCTATATAAAGAAACCATTATATTACATAATTATCTTACATATATCTTCCAAGGTTGAAAAATGTAACACTAGAGCTTTGAGAAGACGTTGTTGCAAATCAGTTTACAGTTGTTTGTGTGGAGTCTGACAAAGAGACACTGAAGAATCATAAATACCAAGTCCACCATAGACTGGTTCAGTGAACATAGTGTTGAATGTGTGTAAGTGTGTGAGAGTGTGTGTTTCAGAAACACTGTAGAAGGACAGAGTGCCAGCTGACCAGTCCAGATACACTCCTACTTTATTCGAGGGAGGCGACGGTGGAGAAATGTAAATGACCTTATTGTTGTGCCAGGCACTGAATCTATTAAAGGAGTAGTCCAGACTCCAAGACTTCTCATTGCATCCAAACAGACAGTCATCACTCTCTCCTTTTCTGCTGATTCCTTTATATGCCATTGAAATAAAAGCACCCCTACCACTCCATTCAGCCTCCCAGTAACAGCGTCCAGACAGACTCTCTCGACACAGAACCTGACAACATCTATCAAATCTGTCTGAATGATCAGGATATGGCTGTGGTTCTTTCATATATGTCACCTTCCTGTTTTCTTCAGACAAAGATAAACGAATGTCTGCTGTGTTTGGATCCAGTGAGAGATCACAAGCATCTGAATACAAGAACAGTGATTAGCATCTAAAATTACACGTGAAGGTGTGTCTGTAAAAAATACAGTAGCAAAGCGTACCTACATTTCCACAGTCCTGGTGTGATTCTGAAGTGTTCATTATGGTCCAGACTAAAGGAACACAAATAATGAAACCAAAGGGTCATAATTAGTTGATCGATCTATCTATCTATCTATCTATCTATCTATCTAATAGAACCATATAGGGCCTCAACTGATACCATGGAAATATTGTTTTTGTGGTGTGGAGTGCACATGCAAAAATACTGCAGAGAGATATTGTTACTTTGTAAAGCCATAGCAGACTAAAGTAAATTGTATGTGCAATTTAAATTACTCTATGAAAATAATTAATTAAAAATGCATCATAACCCAACATTTATGACTTTACAACATTAATGTGGCTAATATGATCACCCTAGTACTTAAACTGTACATTTAAATAAAATAAAATTAAATTAAACTAAATTATGCTTGACATACTTGAGTTTTTCCAGTGTGCAGTTTGGATCACTGAGGCTCTCAGATAGCAGCTTGACTCCTGAATCCCCTGGATGATTGTAGCTCAGATCTAGCTCTTTCAGGTGTGATGTTGCTGATCTCAGTGCTGAAGCCAGATAACAACAGCCAACCTCTGTCACCATACAGCCAGACAATCTACAAACAGAAAGTAATTTGGTTTTGAAATGTGTACCAGTATTTTCCCTTTGGTCGGATTATGAGCTATGATTGCCTGGATCCTGATGTTGTAACTTGCTTTATACTTGATACTAGTGTTCAGCCTTGAGTATGCTTTTGATTCCACAAAAGTAATTGTTTTCAAACACTTCTAAGCACCTTAGTATCTCCAGGTGACAGTTTGTAGTCTTCAGTGCATGAGAGATCAGCTTAACGCCTGAATCCTGCAGGTCATTGTTACTTAGGTCCAGCAATCTCAGCAGGGAATTTGATGACTGCAGAGCTGAAGTTACAATTTCACAGCACTGACCAGTGAGATTAGAGTCAGCAAGACTGAAAGAGAATTAAATACAATTTTAGGAGGGAACAAAATAGTTTCAATAATTAAAGATCAAGTTCTGATTCTTTTTGTTAGTATTTTATCTTTACTACTATTTCCCTTGGATTTATGACAGAGCCTGTGGGTCTTCCCTCATAGGATTTTAACCCTCACCAGTGCAGTCTGTCTCGTATTTTCCTGATGACCGTGAAAAGAACTAAAAATACTCCATTTTTTTTATCATACAGATAAGAATAAGGTATCATTTGAAACTGTGAAGGGTCTACTTTTATTTGGGTATAGTCATTATAACAACAAAACAGTGTGCTTTTATAAAATAATTAAAATAAACAGGGTGTGCTCTCTGCCGTCTTGGTCTCTGTCACCTCTCTTCACAGACACGTAAATAAAACAACCTGAATCTCAGCAAATACTTATATATATATATATGTGTGTGTGTGTGTGTGTGTGTGTGTGTGTGTAATGTTTAATGACTAATAGGGGTGGTATACTAAACTTAATGAAGTATTTCACTGTATTGCATAGATAGTAGGGGTGGAACAATACATGTATTCGTACCGAACCATTACGGTATGGACATCTAGGTTCAGTGTATGATGCCTTACAATGAATACAGGCAATTCAACCCCAATCCAGAAGTGGGCACCCGCAGCAATGCAATGCTGCTTGATAACCAGCCGCCAGCAGAAGAACAGCGAATGCCATGAGTTGCGCACTTGAAAACAAAGCCCAGTAGACAGTGACCATGTGCTGATTCTGAATGCGTCTCTCACAGACTGATAAAGGAGTATACTTTAAAGGGGTCCTATTATGCTCTTTTACAAAGTCTTGATTTTGTTTTGGGGGTGTACTAGAACAGGCTCTCATACTAGGTTGTTCGAAAAGCACATTCATTTTTCACATATTTTACATTATTACAACACCCCAGTCTGGCATGAATGGCTCGAATAGTTCCTGCATCAAATGAAGGCTTGTCTTCTGAAATACGAAATGTGCTGTGATTGGTTAGGTGGGCCAGTGTGTGTTGTGATTGGCAGCACTCGGCACCTGGTCGGGAAATGTCATGCCCCTTACCATAGCCGCCTGCGAGCTTCATTGTAGACATTGCGTCAAAATCAAATCAATTTGAGTGCGATTTAAACCCGATGATTGTAACCACAGCCTTGGGAAAGCTAGCGTGTCTTCGACAAAGTAATAACACTCATTGCCTTCTCTAGAGCAGCTCAACCGGGCCTCGTCCCAATTCGTTGATATTTGTGATATAACAAATCCAGGAAAATATGCGTTGTAGTCCAAACAATTTGTTCGTTGTAGTTTTTGAAAAGTGATTTCTGTTAAATAAAATATCTCCTTTTGAACTGGACTTTGAGCTATGTAACTTTGCAGATCTTTTTTATGCTCAAACAGCAACATTACAGACTAACTAAAGTTGAAAAAGTGAAAAAGCATAATAGAACCCCTTTAAAGGCTTGTGCACTCAACTCTTTGTGAAATGGAGCTTTGTGCTCGTGTATCCTACCTTTCTCATTTGGCACAAATACAAATATTCCATAATATTTCCATATTTGCGATGTAACGTATCTGAATACTTAACTATTATTGATCTGAACTGATAAATAACAGATTGGAGATTAAAATAATAGTTTTTTTTTATTATTATTCATTTAAAATGAGAAAAATCTGCTGAGATGAAAAATTTACTTAAGCCAAAATTGTTATTTTACTATGGTAAAATAAATGTTCAGCGATATCTTCAAAAGATTTTTGAATTTTGGCGCACATTATTTTCTATATAATGTTGATATGGTAACTAATAAATACTGTAAATTTTGTTATGCTAGAATGTGTGGAAATATTCAAACCACGTGTGTTACAACTAACCCCGCGTTACTTTGTGCCCCGGCTCCCCTACATAAATTAAACAATATTATCGAGTAATAATCTTACAAATCAACAATAGCCCAGCAAATAAAATTAAATATCACTCGCCACAAAAAAGGGCTTCCTGCTCTTCTTATAATGCGCTAAGCTATAGACATTTTAAAAATGTATAATTTTGTTTCTCTATTTAACTTAAAGCATTACTAAACATTTTTCCTGATTTTGCCTCTGTGTTTCCAGTCAGATAGTTTTAAGTTTTGAGTCCAATGATCCAGTAAATGAAAACTAGGCTGTTTACATCACAGATGGCAGAGAGAGCAGAGACACACAATGCATTTTCAGCAAATTATTCATTCAAGTGTGTTTCTCTTTAAAACAAAACATATTGTCCTGTCATATTTTGAGATTGTTTTTGAAGATGCCTTCATGCATCATGCTGTGTGTAATACAGACTGAACGAAATATCAAAACAGATTTATTGATGCACAAACAAAACCAATGAGTGCACTTGACACACAGATCATACATTGTATTTACGCACAGACATATTTCAGTGCATTTAGGTTGTCCAACCAGAGGTCCAAGTACATTGGATCATTGCTACTCTCAGTTTAAGAATGCCTACAAAGCTCACTCACTACTGGCTTTTGGCAAATCTGACCATTTTCCTCACACCGGATTATAAACAAAGGCTTGTTCAAGAACCCCTGGTGCAGAGGGTGGTGACGTGCTGGTCCACCCACTCAGAAGCTATGCTACAGGTGGCTCTTGATGACATAGACTGGGACATGTTTCGGGGAAGTTCATCTGACATCAGCGAGTTCACAGATGTAGTATTAAGCTTTGTAAACACGCTAGCTGAGGAAGCAACTGAAACAATAACTATAAGGACCTTCTCTAATCAGAAACCGTGGGTGGACAGAACAATCCGTGCAGCAGTAAACAAACGCACTGCTGCATACAACGCTGGTATTTTGTCAGGAATCGTGAGTGAGTACAAAGCTTCATGCTATGCTCTCCGACGAGCAGTAAGGGCCACCAAACTCCGATACAGGGAACGAATAGAGTCTCATTTTCAGCTCAATGACTCCCGAAGCATGTGGCAGGGACTAAGGACCATCTGTGCCTTTGGAAATAAATCCTCTGCAGAGGTGAGAGCAGATCTGTCACTGGCTGACGAGCTAAACTCTTGAAAACAATCTAAGCAGCGCAAGCCTGCCAATCAGCACGTCAGGATGCAGCAGTCAGAACAGCGATAGTCATGTAATCACTTTGTCGGAGGATGAGGTTCGGAGGGCCCTAAAGCGAGTTAACATCAGGAAAGCAGCCGGACCTGATGGGATTTCTGGCTGTGTTCTGAGGTCTTGCACAGATCAACTCGCTGGTTTGTTTACATCCATCTTTAATGAGTCTCTTGCTACCTCGGTGGTTCCCACCTCCTTTAAAAAATCTGTCATCATTCCTGTGCCTAAGAACAATAAACCCTCTTGTCTGAATGACTATCGTCCAGGTAAAAAACTACATTTGCGTCTCCATCCCGGATACTTTAGACCCTCTCAGTTTGCCCAACAGATCTACTGAAGATGCCATCTCTCACATCCTGCACTCTTCTCTCACGCACATTGAGAGCAATAAGGGGAACTATGTAAGGCTGCTATTTATCGACTATAGCTCAGCTTTCAATACTATAGTCCCCATCAAGCTTGCTTATAAACTCATGGACCTCGGTCTAAACTCTTCACTCTGCAACTGGATTCTAGACTTCCTCACCGGCAGACCTCAAGTGGTGAAAGTAGGCCAGTTCATCCCCAGCTCTATCACCCTGAACATAGGAGCCCCACAGGGCTGTGTCCTGAGTCCCCTGCTCTACTCTTTCTACACACGACTGCATGTCTTCCCACAGCTCCACATCTATTATCAAATTTGCTGATGATACTGTGGTTCTGGGCCTCATTCACAACAATAATGAGACCCCATACTTGGATGAGGTAGAGAAACTTACATCATGGTGCCAGGACAATTGTCTCTCTCTGAATGTGAGCAAACCTAAAGAGCTGATTGTTGACTTCAGGAAGAGACAGCAGCAGCCCTATACTCCTCTTATGATCAGCGGGACCCCTGTGGATAGGGTGAACAGCTTCAAGTACCTTAGTGTAAACATCTCCGAGAACCTGACTTGGACTACCCACATTCAAACACAGGTTAATAAAGCCAGGCAAAGACTGTACCATCTGCGACAGCTGAGAGAATTCAGGGTTTTGCCAGCAATCCTGAAAACTTTCTATTCAGGGCCATAGAAAGTGTATTGACTCAGTGTATATCAGTGTGGTATGGGAACAGCTCCAGTCAGGACTGCAAAGCCCTGCAGAGAGTTGTGTGCTTAGCTGTGCGCATCTCAGGGTCTGCTCTTCCCTCGCTGCAGGTTATCTACCTCAAACGCTGCAAAAGCAGAGCTGCTAAAATCATCAAGGACTCTAACCACCCTAGTAACGGTCTTTTCAATTTGCTGCCATCTGGTAAGGGCATCCGTAAACTGATGTCAAAAACTGATAGGCTTAGGAGGAGTTTCTTCCCCCAGGCCATCAGACTCCTAAACTTCAAACCAGCCTCTTAACATCTACATGTCTCCACTTAATAATCACTTAATCATATATATTTGTATGTATGTATATATGTACGTATGTATATACAGTAGCACTGAAATTGTGCAGACATATAATTTAAGGTAATAAAATCAAATGAAATATAATAGTAATAAAAAAAGAGAATATACAATTAATAAATAAGTAATAGCTATAAGATAATAAAAATATAGAGAACATAGACCAAATTACCCAGTTAAAAATGTCTACTTGAATGTACTGAGAAAAAAAATCTTTAATGTAAGAAAGTACATTTGTAGTGCATTGTTATTTTTGTGCTAAATAAAATTGTAAAAGTTATACACTATAAATACACTAATTAAAAGTATATTTATACTTCAGTAGTACTTCAGTGCAATTGCAAATGTATACAGAATTCCACTGATATTTAAATTGAGTTTTAGTTAATTGAAATAAAGTATGCTACTGCAAAAATATGCAGAGGACTTTGTGTGAACTTTGTAAGTGTTATTAGTGTTATTAGTTATTAGTGTATTTCTTAAGTGTTCTTTGACTGATTTAAAAACTACCACACATTTATATAGATATACTGGGTTTAAATTAAGTTGATTTTATTTAAAACATATTAGTAATGTTATAGTTATAAGAAGGGCCATGTTATCCTAATGGGCAACATGGGCTGCAGCCCAGGGCCCCGAAACACTGGGGGGCCCCCGAGTCTATTCTCTTTTGCATTTTATATAGGGTTGCCAACCGTTCCGTATAATATGGAATCGTCCTGTATTTAAGGCATCAGTTTCTCCGTATTTGCAGGCATACACTGTATGACCACCTAGACCATACAAATAACAAATGTTTTTTTTTTTTTTTTTCAAAGCAGTGTTTGAATTGCGAACATAGCCTCTCAAGGAAGGCTTTAAGACCAAGTGGAAGCATCTGCCGCATATTCGCTTCCGCTTTACAGTGAGCGGGACTCGTGTTTTGATTTCTGCAAATCAGTTTGGTTGAATGCAAAGATGTGATTATTGATCGTAAGCACAACATCCAGCTAGAAAACACTATCTACCTTTCACTGTTTGCAATAGTTGGACCGAGGCTATAGAATAACCTTCCTTTATCTGTGAAAGCTTCAAATTCTATGAGTTTACAACTAAATTGAAATCGCAGCTTTGGGCCCCCAAAGTTAGCCCAGGGTCCCTCAAAGGCTTAATGCAGCACTGGTTATAAGTACATTTCCGATAAGTACTTGATTGTACAGTTTAAAAAATGTAACATGTAGTTAAGTATATCATATAAAAGAATGTTAACAATCAAAATACATTTGGAATGAATTCATCTATAAAAATATGTGGGCAATACATTAAAAGTACATTTTGTATATATTAGTACTGTTAAACAATTAATCGCGATTAATCACATCCAAAATAAAGGTTTTTGTTCACATAGTAAATGTGTGTTTGCTGTGTAGATTTATTATGTATATGTAAATACACACCCATGCATGTATATATTTAAGAAAAATATGATGTTTATTAAATATTTATATATAATTTCAATTATATGAATATAAATATATACATGTAAATACATGTACATTTTTCTAAATATATACTGTATGTGTGTGTATTTATATATACATAATAAAAATACACAGTACACACAGATAATGTAAATAAAAACTTTTATTTTGAATGTGATTAATCACGATTAATCATTTGACAGCACTAGTATATTCTATGTATGATGAGTATATTTAAAAGTGTGTGAAAGATGGTTTCAATTGTACTACAAGTGGTAACTAAAAGTTTGAGATGTTACAGTATGTACAGATGTACAGTCATGAGATGTTATATGTGTTGTTCAGGTCAGGTGGAATAAAGCACAAGGGAAAAAGTTGTTCTTATGCTGCTCAGTGATGCTAGATCTGTGACAGAATGCAAAAACAGAAACAATGTCTTTGTACAGAAGGCCAAGTTTAAAATAGTTCTCATTTTTTGCAAATGTCCCTTTAGGTGCTCCGTACTTTGCTGTAAGGGTTTTGGGTGGCATAATTCACATTTACCAATTAAATGAATTTTGAGAAAAGTCGGTGTGCTGTCTGGTTAGGGGATGGGTTTAGCCTCAAAGCAGCCAATCCAATTTAACATGACTGACCAAAAGGGGAGAGCAGAATGGCACAAAGGTGTGAATGTCCCCTGAAAATAAATCTTTAAGGGATTACTTGCCATGGCAACAAATGACTGTTGCATGGAAGAATACCTCAGTAACAGTGTTGAATGTTATGAAAGTTATGACTGTGTTGCCCCCTTGTTGAAGTTTGTGGTTAAAGTACCACTCAGCAGCCAAAAGCTTTAAATACGTTTCACAGATAGGGTGGCAGTTCAACAATCTGGCGCACTCATTGCTAAGGGTCCCATAATCAATCCACCCAACTTTAGGGTCTCCACTTAAAATCCTCTACAGCAGGGGTGGGGAACTCCAGTCCAGGAGAGCCGCAGCACAACAGAGTTCAGCTCCAACCGGAATTAAAACTCACCTGCCTGTAGCTTCCCAGTAACCGTTCAGACCTTGATTAGCTTGTTCAGGTGTGTTTGATTAGGGTTGAAGCAAAACTCTGCAGGGCTGCGGCTCTCCAGGACTAACGTTCACCACCCCTGCTCTACAGCACAGTTTATGAACCTGGGCCTGGTGGCACATTAATGGTACATGTGTTTAATGTCTTTCTAATCTGGTTTTAGAGAGCTCTGCTAATGAGCTGTTAAGTCAAATTAGGTGTGTTGAATTGAAAAGACTAAAAAACAGGGTTGGGTACCATTGCTCTGGTACAATCATCAATACAAAATATGACTTAATAAAATCAATAACTTTTGAGAAGCATCTCCTATAAACATTAATGTTTTTTTCTCTCTCTCTCTGATTTGTCTGCTTTAAAGGGATACTCCACCCCAAAATGAAAATTTTGTCATTAATCACTTACCCCCATGTCGTTCCAAACCCATAAAAGCTCCATTCATCTTCAAACCACAATTTAAGATATTACTGATGAATAAAACAGCGCATCCTTGTGGTGTGGATGAGACAGAAGAGCATACACAGCATACGATGATATGGAGAGACACAGAGGAGACTGTTGACAAAGGAATTGTTGAAAAACTCATTACTTTTGTTTTCTTAGCTTACAAAAAGTGTCCCCTTCACTTCATATAACCCAGATTGCACGTCTGATGGCAGATGGAGTATTCTGAAGATGACTTTTCTACCTTTTATGGACCTTGACACAGTTATTTACTTGGCAGTCTATGGGACAGTCTCAACCATCCAGGTTTTCATCCAAAATATCTTAAATTGTGTTGACGAACAGAGCTTTTACGGGTTTGGAACGACATGGGGGTAAGTGATTAATGACAAAATTTTCATTTTGGGGTGGAGTATCCCTTTAAGTATTTAAGTAGATTTGATGCCTTTTGTAGACTTAAACAAAAAAAAAGACATCACATGACATGTGGTCTCTACATGAGCAGTCATACATATATAGTAATTTGCCAGCTAATGCTGGTGTGCATATACAGAGTTATGGCATTCTCTCCTGTATTGGTAGCCAATGAGCTCGCTGCTCAACATTCAAATATACAACTAGAGCTTGCCATAGTAGTGCAGCTTGCTTCAGAACAGTGAAATTCAACATCTAACATAAGTGAATATATTATTATATTGTAGTCTATATTTATTTTAATATATGAAATTAACTCACAAAGCTTTTCTGCAATTCATCACAGCTGGTATCAGTCTTCTTCTCCCCTCATCTGATGTGTTGTATTTCTTGAGGTCCAGCTCATCCAGCGGCTCCTCTGACATCTGAAGCATGTAGGCGATTGCTGAGCAGTGAGCAGGAGAGAGTTTCTTCTCTGAGTGTTTGTCTGATTTCACAAACTCCTGAATCTCTCTGGACAGAGTCTGATCTTTCACTTCCAGCAGACAGAGGAACAGATTGATGGATCTTTCAGTGGACAGATGTTTGTTGTTCTTAATTGTGTTTTTAATACACAGTGAAGTTTTCTTGATGCTCTCTAAACTGTTCTCTGTGTGTGTCAGTAGATCCTGTAAGAGTCTCTGATTGGTCTCCAGTGAGACACCCAGCAGAAATCGCAGGAACAGATCAAACTGTCCATTTTCACTTTCTTGTACTTTACTGAATACACGTGTATGCAAATTATGTAGTGAATCAAAAAGTGCTTCTGTAGTTCTACATAAATAGCAGTAAACTACATAAAAAGCAGCAAGAAACTCTTGAAAGGTGAGATGAATGAAGCTGTAGACTTTCCTCTGATGAATAACAGATTCCTCCTTAAAGATCTCTGTGCAAATCCCAGAATACACTGAGGCGTCAGTGATGTTTATGCCGCTCTCAATCAGGTCCTCCTCATAAAACATCACATTGCCCTTCATCAGCTGTTTGAAAGCCACTTCAGCAAGTTTCAAAATCACTTGTCTGTTGGACTGTAGGAGTTTCTCTGGATCTCTCTCTTTATACTTCTGGTTCCTCATGTTGATCTGAATAAGCAGGAAGTGGATGTACATTTCAGTCAGAGTTTGAGGGATTTCTGCACTCAGATCTTCTTCCAGGAGCTTCTGAAGCACAGTGGATGAGATCCAGCAGAAGACGGGGATGTGGCACATGATGTGGAGGCTTCTTGCTCTTCTGATGTGTGAGATGATTCTGCTGGCTTGATGCTGGTCACTGATTCTCTTCCTGAAATATTCCTCCTTCTGAGGCTCAGTGAATCCCTGAATTTCCGTCAGACGGTGGATGTATTTGGAGGGGATCTGATTGGCTGCTGCTGGTCTGGAGGTGATCCAGATGAGAGCAGAGGGAAGCAGCTCTCCTTTCATGAGGTTTGACATCAACACAGCCACTGATGAAATCTCAGTCACATCACAAACTTTCTGAGCGTCTGAAAACTTCAGTGTGATTCTGCTTTCATCTAGACCATCAAAGATGAACACAACTTTACACTCCTCATAAATCTGTGAGTCCAGATCTTGAAGTTCAGGATGAAAGTCCAGTAGAAGTTTGTGAAGACTGTACTGATGATCTCGGATCAAGTTCAGCTCTCGAAATGGAAGCACAAACATAAAATCTACATCCTGATTGGCTTTTTCCTCGACCCAGTCCAGAATGAACTTCTGCACAGAGACAGTTTTTCCGATTCCAGCGATGCCTTTCGTAAGAACGGTCTTGATATGGTCTTTCTCCTCATGTCCTGGTTCAGCTGAGACTTTAAAGATGTCATTGCAGTAGATTGGATTGTCTTGTAAGTGTTGAGTTCTGGATTTATTCTCCATGTGTAAAACCTCATGTTCTTCATTCACTCTTTCACTCTCTGCCTCTAAGATGTAGAGTTGTGTATAAATACTGTTCAGTAGGGTTTTATTATCTTGTAGTTTGATTCCCTCAGATAAGCTCTCATACTTGTTTTTCATTATGGTTTTGTATTGATCTTTGACTTTCTGAAAAACATCATCATCCGGTTGTTGAGAATGCTGCTGCAAATCTCCAGTTTCCTCAATCAAGGCTGGTTCAATGACAGGACACGGTCTGGTCTGGTCCGAGTCGCAGCTGATACAGTGTCTTCTTAAACCATCACCAGAGACTGCATCTATCAGAACCTGCTCACAAACTCCATATCTGGACTGATAATTAATTTGATCTTCCCTTACCTCACTGCAGAACCCCAGGGAAAAGAGTAGTCATAATTGTTATACAGTATGCATACAAAAAGCCATAACAAAAACAACTCACCAATAGCCTACCTTGGATTTCTGAACTGTGATTTATCGTGAAATCCAACAGGTTGTTTTATTGAACAGTTGCTCTTCATACAGACACAGCTAAGATCACCTCCCTCTTCTTTCTTCTCATAGAGATTCATTTTGGATGCAGTCCTGACTGTGTATGATACTGTACTGATTATGATCAGTATTGTAATAATTTTTTTTTTTAAGATTACATCTAAAAAAAAAAAAAAAAGCAGATTGAGTTCTGATCATTTCCTTGTTATGGCACCCTGTGTTTTCCCTCTTAACTTTTTAAACCTGGGCTACATGCCAGACCCATAGCCTAGTGGGCTATGTGCTCATGACATCTTGTGCTGCTGTACAGCAGGTGACCAGAGTTTGTATCTTAGCTTATGAGGTTATTTCCTGATCCCATGCCCAATATTCTCCCCAATCATTTCCTGCCATTTCTCCACTTTCCTCTTTAAAAGCCAAAAAAAAAAAGGCAAGGCTGCACTGTGATAGCCATTCGGTGGCATATCCTGACATACTGTAGGAAACATTTCAGAAACATTCAATGTAGTTGACTTATTTACAGCTGTTTTTGGTATATGAAAGCCTACTGTATAAAATGATAGAGATGTACAAATTCCATCTTGTTTCGAATTTCTATCAGACAGTTTTGAAAAGAAGCCAGAAAATAAACAAGAAACACTAGTTACACAACAAAAGGCATTAACCATTTCTTTCTTTCTTTCTTTTAATCTGCCGTGGTTTTGCCAGCAACTAGTCAATCTTTAATCTTTATTTCTATCTGTGAAGTGCTGAAAGTTTTCCAGGCATTCCAAATTATAGTTCTGTAGTTTAGACAATACAAATCTGTTTACTTTCTGTTAAAAGCAAAATAATAATAATAATAATAATAATAATAATAATAATAAAATAAAAATTATGATTGCATTATCATTTGACAAAATAAAGCTTTTTAATATGTGATGTACACACAAACACACTTCTCATTTGATTTTTACTTGTTATGAAATATGATGTGATTTATTTCTCACGCAGAGTAACAGATAAAACAACTCTAACAAACCTATAACCCTGTAGTTAGTTAAAAAACTCAAGTTTCTAGGGTTCTCCCACAATTTAATGTTATCATCTATAAAATGCCTTTGTGAAACATTAACTTACATGTACAATATTTACTGTACATCATTTAAAGCAAAGACAAAATGGCAATGCACTCACCTTAAAATGTGTCGCCGCTCTGGCATGCTCGGTAAAGTACATCTGCACTCTTCAGATTCATCTGGTTAAACCAGTTGAGTTTTGTCTTTTTTTTTTTTTTTTTGAGTCTTCTTTCAATATACTTCTTGTTGACAGGATGAACTCTAGATGAGGAAGCTAATGAGAGTACACAGAATACCAGGAAATACATTGACTTAATTAAAAAGGCAACAACTTTTTTAAAAGTGTTCAGGAGACTAGTGTATAATGTTTTACATGCTTTTTATGTTTTGCATGTAAACTTTAGGCTTTTTCTTGAATCAAAGAAGTTATGAAATTGGCTGTTGACATATAAAAGATCACACTTTCCCCAGCAGAAACTTGACAAAGCTGATACTATGATATAATATCAGTTTGACATCATTCAAATGTTAAAGCATTAAATCTGTCCTTTGAAATTGTTGTGAAATGCTACTGGAGAAATTAACAGGTTGTGTGCTTAGGTTGGACTATTCAGAAGATCTTCTTTCCCTTGTATTATGCAGTGAGCAGTTTAGCACTGGTTAATGATTTAATGCACTGAGCACTGCTTTAGTTTATACAGTGTTCGAATTTTGTATATGTTATTTGGGACACAGTGTTCGAATTGTGTCAAAGCTCTTGGGGGGTCCCCCAATATACATTTGTATTTATTTATTTCATATAATAATATAATTTAATTTACTTTACTTGTGAATTTCATTTACTTTGTGTGTTTCAGAACATGTTTTTGCAGCTGAGCATTTACTATATGTAAAATTAAATAAAAATCTATATGCTTTGAACAGTGCGCATGTAGGCATTTTATTTCATAAAAAAAAAATAATTTATCTTGAATCTAGTTATATAACCCTTTCATATTTTCTAGCGGAAGTTTTCATAGTTGGGTAAACTTATAGTGGTGAATGAGAGACTACATTAAATATATGTTTTGTCACAACAGTGTTTCTACAAGAGGGAAAAAATAGAAAGAATCTGATACGATTACGATGCTGATGACCATTAATTAATTTTGATCTCTTGATTCACTATCAATTCACATGAATAGGCCTACTGTACTTACTGTTCTTGGGTTAAATTCAGTATTTTCTTGCATTAATTAATATTCACTTGTGTGTGCTTATAAGAGTATCTTTTTAAAATGTATCATTTTAAAATCTAGTGTTTGATCTTGTCTAAATATTTATTCAAATGCAAAACCTAAAAATAAGTAAGAAGTTATGACCTGCAATACTCTTTTGAGCAACTAGACTAGATACATGTATATTTATTAGAGTGGGTAAACAATGGCATTGCAAATGGAAATTATTATTTTTCTGGCCACAAAATGATTTTAATTTGCCTCTTTGCATTGAATTTAAAACCCTTTTCTCCATTTAACCTTAAATACTACACTAATTGTATTAGGCTATACATAATAACGGAAAATAGGATACAATTCATAACAAAAACGGTTGATCTGCATGTTTGTCTTGGGCGTAATAATCAATGCATGTGTTTCTCAAGCACAATTTGTGAGAGTTAGCAACCCTGCTTTGTCATCATTGACACAAAAAAAAGCCTTCACCTGATGAACATTTTCATCAGTAATAATTTCCTTAATTAAATTAACACGGTTTTTGAGCAGTTAAGGTTACTAGATTTAAAATTATTTGTTTAATTCAGAATGGGTGCAATGAAAGCTTTTTTCTCAGAATTACGTTAGATGGCTAATTACAACTAACAATCCGATAGTGAGCTAGCATCATAAGATAAAAAAACAACTATTGACAGACCAAGATTATAATAAAAGTAACTGTCCGATTCTAAGATAAACACTTATTCATTAGCAGTAAATTAGGTGTACCAAACAATCATAAAACAAATAAATATTATCTTACCGTCATCGTGAGGTAAAATAATGAGGAAGGATCACTCTGCCAGCCAGTCACACAGCGACGTCGCACCGCAGTCTGTAAATTCCTTCAGAAAACAGCGTGTGGCGCACTTGAGCGTATTGTCAGATGCACATCTAATTTGAAGTAGCTTTTTATGGGAGCGGCAGCGCAATACTTCGATAAAAAATAGATAGGGCTATGTCAAATATTGTTTCTATTTTAGTTTTAAAGAAAAACCAGGGGACCCCCCCCCAAGGGCAATTTTTTGGGCCTTATGGGGGGTCCCTTGATGCTTATGGGGGGCCCCGGACCCCCCCAGTCCCCCCTCAATTCGAACACTGAGTTTATATAACAACACTGTCCAAATGCAGAATGCTACTTTTATTTCTTTTATGTCTAATATAGTTTGTGATTGCATTTTCTAAAGTCTATGTCCAGAATGTGCAGTCTATAATAAAATTGGAGACAAAGTCGCTGGCAGTGTGAAAGGGGATTAAGTGCTTTCAGAAAGAAAGCTGTTTCTTGTGTTAAAATGGTGCTTGTTTAACAATACTGAAGTAGATTACGTGGGTTTCAGATACAGACCAACTCACTATTAAATGAGCTATCAAGCAAGTCAGCTATGTAAGAATCAGCATGTAGATGCTGACAAATGAAAGGGAAAAGCAACATTAACAGGCGGTTCCCAGACAGAGATTAGGCCTAGTCCTCACCCTTTAAAGAGGGATAGAGGGCCTACGAGCACAAGGCTACGAAGAACCCACCCCCCTGACAGAATGAGCTACTGGGATCTGGGTAACATCAAGCTGGTAGTATCTGACAAAATTTAGGGGGAGAGGCCCAGATTGCAGTGGCACAGACATCCTGCAAGGAAAATCCCTTAAACAGAGCCCAAGAGGCGGCCCCGCCCATAGTAGTGTGCGCTCTGAAGCTATAAAGCTTCTGGAAGATGTAGCTTCTTGCTGCATTCTTGGACGAAGATGCCCATCCATGGCTCACTGCTGGTCTACACATTTCCTCCACTTAGCCTTACTAGGAGTTATTCTACCCTGGTCTGCGTGAGAGAACGGAGCCTGACTTTGAATGAAGAGGTGGTCTCTCTCTCTCTGAAAGTGCTGGTCCTGTTGATGTAAACCCACGGGGCACACACAGGACATAAAGCATTCAGCCTCTGATGGCCAACCTGTCTGCGTGAGGGTAGAAAATTTCCCCGTATAGAGGAGTGATCTTTGCCAGCTATGGTGCTTTCAGCCACCTGTGTGCTATCAAAATTAGAATCAGATTCCATTCTCTCATTCTGGCCAGGGTAGGTATTATCAGGCACAGGGAAGGAAATGTGTAGAGCAGCACATTGGGCCTGGCTCCACCCTGAGAGGGGCATCTTCGTCCCATTGCGAGAAGTACATAGGACAATTTGTGTTTCCACATGATGCAAAGAGATCAATGGCTGCCTGGCCGAATGTCTAACACAGCAGAAATAGTACTTGTTGGTGGAAGTGTCAGTCTCCGTAGAGGGGGTTCCCCCTCGACTGTGCCCCTCTTCAGAATACCCAGGACATTGGTTACCCATAACGATAGACTAGAAAAGAGACAACTGTCTATAAACCATAACTCTTAAATTTAACCTCTTCAGCCTTTCCCAGTTTGTCAGTTCTGCCTGTAATGTGTCACACAGGACACGTGGTGATCAACATAGAAGATCAATAATTTACTGAGCTTCACCAGAGCTGATTTTGGGAGCCCATTTTGTTGTATTTCAATGGATTGTGACATTCCTAAAATTCACGGGCGGTGATGGGGGCAGATAATTAACTCCTTGCGGGCAGGTAGTAGCGCGGATTAAAAATATGTGCAATATTTGTGTCTAAATTACCATTACACATACGCAACAACGATATGATATTTGACCCATCACGTCACCACCACTGCGACAGTGCGACTTTGGTTGATGCTTCTCGTAGCCTAGTAAGGCTATTGTTTGTGAGTGACAGGCTCAGGTTGTATTTTTTCTTGTTCTTTTTTTTTTTTCATTAATAGGTCTATTTGCGTATAGTTATCAGGTTCCATAGCCTATTTAGATGCCGATGGTAGGCTACTTGAATGGCGCAAAACAAAGCGCACTTTAGCCTGTTTCATTAGCCCATTCATGAAGCTGTTGTGATGTTGAGAGAGGTGCGAGATAAAAAATAAAGCACTTTAATTGGAATGATTTTAGCGTGTGTGATTTATCGCGGGCACGGATCGGGTAATGGGCCAAATATTAACGGGTCTGAGCGGGTGCGGATTTAATATTGATATTATCATGGGTGACGGGTCGGATCTGGTGCTGAACTTTGCGGGTACAGGCAGGGGCAGGTCTCCAAAAATGGACCCGTGCAGGACTCTGCTCTGTATTCTTTCAAAGAATTTGAAGATCGTTCATCCACTGCCATCTCACCTTGCATCACCCTTTTCTTCCTGCCTTTTTTCTGGGAGGGTAATTTGGACCTTAAAATTATGATCATCGTGCTCCTGTAGAATGCTGGGCAAATGTATATTTTTAACACCTTCAAAATAACAGGTGAACTTTTTCAAGATGTTTTCTTTGCCCATAACGATGCAATGAGCAGTTAGCAAATCCATGTCACTTGTCTGAAAGTAATTTGACAGTGGAGTAGTCTAAGCAAATTTTCAAAGAAAAATCAGCTTAGTATGGAGTAATGCCTCTATGTATCTTCTGGTCTTTTTCCATCTTTATCATGGTGGTTACAAGGTCAATGAAAACATGCCCCATCGGGATTCCCAAAATAACTAAAGACTGAATAGTGCTTGTCTTTGGACCACCACTGTATTTCTCCTGTTGGAACAATAATTCTGTCTCCTGTCCTTACTGACCACCTCCCACACTTTCATGCATTTGTAGGACCCAAGCATGAATGTGGTGATGTCATTCAACAGGGAGAAAAGTGGTTCACTTGACACTGCAATTCCAGTTGTGTCTGCAAACACAAGATTAAGTATATGTGCATAATACCAAACAGGACCTTGGTGCCTGTGGTATGAGAAGTGCAGAAAATTGCTTATACTACTCTTGCATGTTTGCAGCCCCATCTGTTCAATCACCAACACATTCCTTGATGTCAGTACCAACCCTTTCCAAAACTCTCTTCAGCAAAATAAGATTTTCCCCAGTACAGAACTTCCACTCAATCACTGCTTTTAGCGATTTACTGTCACAGATCTTACATCGATACTTAGATGTCAAATCTGGTCTTGTATACATTTGTACTGAATACATACTGTATCAGCTTCCTTAATTTCTTCAGTAATGTTTTGCTGGATTGAGAGACTGATGACACTAATGACTGTTTAGTGTTGTCTTGGACTGCAAATTCGTAAGGGAACCTCTTCTTTTATATCCACTGTCATGCACCTTTTTTTGTCTTTTCAGTGCATCCAAGAGCACTCACTCACTCTGCACAGTCAAATTTCAACCACATAAGATAACTTTACTTAAGATATTCCAGGCCTATAACAAACAGTTGGTGGACTAAATGGTTTGGACGATTTTAATGTTCTAACAGAAACTATAAAAACAATAAGTGCGTTTACAAAGGCAGTTATAATCAAGCTACTGCAGGGTTTTCCATATTCAGACTAGTCTTTCCTGTCTCTCTGTATGTCTCAGTATACATGACAGTAGGGGCGCTCCGATTGATCATACGATTGATCGGCTACCGATTGCTATCAGCCGATAATCGCTTTGAGCTGTTTTAATCGGCGGTCTCTATGAAGGCCTATCTCATAAACCAATCTCAAGCTGATGATGCACCTGCCGCACGCACGCTCTCCTGGTGACTGAGCTCTAATGCACAGCGCACACACATAACGTCAAGTTCACACACACACTCCGTTTTGCAGTGCGTATGTTCTGCACATTTTTTCCGCCCTCATGTAACCGGATTAAAGCATTCACTGCACACGGTTGTGGTCCAGCAGTGCGTTCAGGAGCGGTGCATCTGCTGCAGTGCAGAGATTGTTTCCACACAGAGTCTATTTTTGCTAAATTAAAGTGACAAAGCATTGTTTGCAGTAAATATGAACATGGATTGACACAAAAATTTAGTAATTACACCATAAACGCATATAATTAAAGTCTACTGTGTTTCACAGTCAACACAGTCTATTGCTAGGTTTAAAGGAAAAGAGCACTTTTAAATAAAAAACCCAGAGAGCAAAAATCATCTGGCCCAGACCTGTTGGAAGTTATAACGGGCCAATACCGGCACGGACCCGTTTTTCCGGATCTGGACCAGAAATGGGCTCTTTCAGTAACAGTGTTTGGATTTGAAATCAAAATAATGGATAAATGTTGTGTTTGTAGTAAACAGCCACAGATCAGTGGCAGACTCCTGTGTGAAAGCACAGTCCGTGCTGCTTCTGTACCACACATGGACTACATACAATGTTTGTGGAGGTTAGTGCAGGGTGGCCGATCGTTAATGCGCATCTCGTCAGTAAAGCCGGTTATCTAATCAGCGATGGAATTTATCGCTGATTAGATAAACGGCTCTACTGACGAGATGCGCATTAACGATCGGCCGATCTTGATCGGTGCACCCCTAAAACACACTGCAAACAGAGTATGTGTGAACCTCACATACAGCTCACAAAATCAGGCTTGCGCTGTGTGTAAGCTATTGTGTAACAATTACACGACTGTCAAAACAAAAATGCACTGCATGATCCAACATTTAGGTCTAAATGTCTAAAAAAAAAATGTCCCCCTCCAAAAAAAAAAGGAGTCACCTAAGAGAGGAATTGACCCAAAATAATGACCAAATAATGGAGAATGACCCAAAATAGCAGAGCTGATGAGTGAACAACTGTTGCAAGAGAAAACACTTTATTTAATGATTATTTTTAAATCACTATAAATGTAATGTTGCTCATGACAACAAATCAAGTGCAATTCTTGTTTCAAGCTGCTCATCAGTTTCAGCAAGCCATAATATACATGTATAATATACATTATATATGAAATGTACTTTAGATAAATGTCAACAGAAAACACAGATGATAATTTTATTGATTTTAAATGAGCAGTCATACAGTAAAAACACATTTTTGCATAAATCAAACATGTTTTTTTTAAAAAAAATATTAAACATTTCAATATATTTTACAAATACACCTGAGTCTATAAGGACTTCATATAAACCCACATTTATAAAAAAAACAAAAAAAAAAAACAGACAAGATGTAGGTCACATGCCTAAAGCATGATTTATTAAAATATATAGCATGAACTCTGAATATACTTTACTTGACCACCTTTCGGAGCTCAGCCAAGACCCAGATGGCGAAGGTAAGCAGTGCCACTGATCCGGACTGATGTGTGGCTGCCAGTGAGGTGGGGACATAGAGCAGCAGGGTACTAATGCCCAAAACCACCTGAGAATGTCATCAGAAAAAAAACAACATTATATTAGCACCATTATATTAGAAGGTTAATATCACAGCTTATAAAATGTAATAGCTTTATTCCAGATAGTTCTAGCTTATACTGTGATGAAACAGTCCAATTTATATTTATTTTTCAAAGTGACCCTTTTTACCACACCTTAACACACATTAAGCCAAATGTCGTAGCACTGACCTTGTTTGTTAAAGTAAACAGAGAGTATAGCTGATAGAAGAAATGCACAATAATAATTATTATTATTGCAAGAATACCTAAATCTGGTGTATTTCGGATGTAGTTTAAGTTTACATTTAAATTTAAATAGTATACTGTGTACCAGGTTTATTATTATTATTATTTTATCGTTTAAAAAGGATACTATTGTTTTATTACAATATGACAATGTTTGTGTTAAGTTCATAATTTAATACATTTCTCATAATGTAACAACCTTTTTTATATTAGGAGTTTAAGGTTTAATTACATTGAGAAAATTATGACATTAACATTTTATTACATTAATAATGTAAAAATTCTTCATTTATGGCGTTAATTACAGGTAGCTTTAGAGAAAAATTCTAAGAAAAGCCTGTGCAACTGCGGTGTAATTAGTTAAAATATAAATGCCACATTGTGGGCAGTTCTCACAAAAGTTGGTACACAGCCTCGCTTTGACTATAGTGCATTCAGAGTATTTCAAAGAGTACTGGAGACATCACATAAGTATTCAGGCCCATAACTCAGTCAGTTGAAGCACCTTTGGCAGTGATTCAAGCCTTTTTGGGTATGATGCCACAAGCTTTGTACTTGTGGATTTTGGGATTTTCTGTTATTTTCCTCAGCAAATCCTCTCAGTTTGGATGGGGACTGTTGGTGAACAGCCACTCTTAGATCCCTCCAGAGATGTTTGGTTGGGTTCAGGTCTGGACTCTGGCTGGGACACTCAAAAATCGTTGTTAAGTCACTTGTGTTTTCCAGGCTGTGCTGATCGTCCTGTTGGAAGTTAAACCTTTGGTCCAATCTGATATCTCTCTATTTTGTTTTGTTCACCTTTCCTTTTAACCTTCCAGTGCCTGACACTATGAAACACTGTGCCTGGTTTCCTAGCACACATGATGATTGGATGCAGTTCATCAGACCAGACAATCTTGTTTCTCACAGGTGCTTTTTTGAAAAATCCAAAAGGGCTTGCATGTACTGAGGACAGGCTTCAGTCTGGCCAATCTGACATATACCTCAGATCAGTGAAGTCCTTCTGTGAGTCTCCCATCTCCACACATGATCACCAGGTTCTTACCTCACCTCTCTTTCTATCCTTACTGCTCAGTTTGGCCAGGTAACCAGTTCTATGAAGAGTTCTGGTTGTTCCAAACATCTTCCATTAAGAATTATGGATCCCACTGTTCTCTTGGGAACCTTCAGTGAGGCAGATGTTTTTGTAGCCTTTCCCGTTTGACAACGCTGACTCTGAGATCTGCAGGAAGTACCTGTGACCTCATGGCTTGTTTTTTGAATATGGTTGGTTTATTATACTGACAGGTTTGATCACCTCAAAAAGATGCCACGGATGGACTCCATTCAGTGTGTAGAACCATCTCAAAGATGATCCAGAGAAATGGGATGCACCTTAGCTACATTTTTTAAGTATCGTAGCAAAGGGTCTGAATACTTATGTCAATGTCATAACTAGCTGCTGAAATCTGATTGGCTACAGGTGTCCATATTTGTTTATTTGTGATATTTGAAAGATATGTTAGCATTTGCACCAAAGAAGATGAATGTCAGTTGTCAATTTATTTGATCATATGCAAGCAGAGATATGATGATTTCTCAATCGTTGTTTCCTCAAAGCATTTCCAATGTGTCAAATGCTTTCAGTAGCTATAGGTAAATGAGTAAAAAATGAACATCTGACCATTTTTTAGGCTATATCTTAGTAACATTTCGATTTTTTTTTTTTTTTTTTTTTCAGGCATAATAATAAAAGACAACAAAAAATATGATCAAACATAATAGCACATTCAAGCACATTTTTGTCAATAATACATTTTAGAAGAGGAAGAAGAAGAAATTTGGTGCATATACAATAGGACTGGACCCGTAATGAGGGTATAGTGCTGTATATGCTGCAGTTTTAGGATTTTTACTTGTGTATAGGCCATGGCTGTGAGACAGCCAATCGCGATCTTCGCCCGTCTGGGCAGATGGACTCGTCTGGAGAACAAGTAGAGTCCTGTGATGGCTGTCAGTGAGCCGATGCCCTGCACAAACATGAAACACCTCAGCTAAACCACATCTGCTAGAGCACTGACACATTTCAGCTGACAGGAGCAGTGCTTACCAGAATGCGATGGTCAAACTGAACCGTGGTGGGATTTTCAAACACGTTCTTGATGGCTGGGGAAAAAGCCAGAAGATCATCAGGGATCCAGCGCTCGCCCATCTTTGGGAAAGAGTTATAAACCAAACCCGCATCCAAACCAGCAACAAAGGCGCCTGTAAGAGACCATGAAAAATTACACAGACTGTCAAATTAGACCAAACAGCCTTAACAAATATGTTCCTCCAGTCCTGATGTATTGAGTTACAGACTAAAGATCCAAGTACAATTTATGTAGTCTTGACATCATTTCCTCACAGTTCTTTATAGATACTAGTGCAGTATTACTTCTAACATATTTTATAAAAACATTAAATGGGCGTTCATTATTATTTATATACTTGTGTCCCATGTTATATCCTCCATGTCATAAAATAAAACTTACAGCAATGGCTGATTACTCTACATGTGAGCAAAAAGAACAATAGCCTGTGGATTAGTAACTGTTTTATATCATTATTTTTACCACATTATTTAATATTTGTAACAAACTCAAATTGTTTGCAATTTACATTTAATAATTAGAAACACTATGCATTTCAATAACTCAAATGATACATTTGACATAAAACACAGTTTACATAAAATAGCAGGTTTGCATATTTACTGCTTGTATACAATGTGTAATTTGAAGCCATTTTTGATTGGATCGTAGAAAGTGTGATCATTTTGAGTGAGAGGCTGCTGAGGAGGAAAGATTGAACTCACTTGTCCTCTGGACAACCCCTGTGCATTTGGTTTTAAAAGAATCATTTGTAATCACGCAACATGCAAGTCATGTCATGCATTTGCTCATACCAGAGAGAGCCGTGAGGAAGACCAGGCCGCCCGTGACCTTGGCAAACCTCCTTAACTGCAGCAAATTCCTGCTGTCAGGGATCTACAGTGGAGCAGAGACAGCAGTATGATCTGTAACGCATCCAAACCTCCTGAAACAGCAGCAGGCAGAGCTGAAATCACAGCTTACCTTGTTGGCAGGCAGCATGAGAGTGAGTCCCATCCAGAGACTGGAGCAGTACAGCAGCAGCGCGGAGCCCAGATGAGCCGCCAGCCTGTACTGACTGACACGGGGAATGTCGTACGATTCGGTTTTCTCCTCCAGACCACTCTTCACCATGTACCATCCCAGAAGACCCTGAGCGTGTGCATCCAGTAACAGATCTTAATTACACAACACAATCTGAACTAACTGAAACTAATGACAGGATGGGAGGGGTTGTAAAGAAGTAGTTATATACTAAATTAAAATGGAAGAAACTTTAAAGAAGAATGGTGACTTTAAACATAACACAACTTTTACAACAAAATATAATCAAAAATATTACACAGAGCTTAAACATCTATTAATTATGAATGACAAATATATTTGGCATAAGTCTCCATGCCTTAACCATGCATCATCAATGACCACACTGAGCAGCTCAGCAGTCTATTAGTTCACCAACATTAAACCAACACTAGTCTTGCTGTTTAATATTTTAAGCTGCTCATACTAAATGGACAAAAAAGGGCTTTATTTATATTTATATTTTTACTTTTGCTTTTAATTAAGCACTAATAATAATTCATAAATATAGCTGCAAGCAGCAATTAAGGGGCCAAGCACAACAGAGGTAAAATGAAAAGCTAATGAGCTGTCTTTAATTGCTCAGTAAAGACCAGTGGCCTGTAGCACGAAGCAAGATTAACAAACTCAGAGTTTCAGAGTAGCTTTAGAGTTGACAAAACCAAACAAATCCAAACCTGCTTTAGATCGGGATCAGCAGGCTCACAAAGCTCGATACAGACGTTCTCTGTCAACTCAGAGTTTGAACAAGAGTTTGTGATTAACTCTGGAGTGCGTGCACCTGAAAGCATGACACGTGCAGCAAACAGCCAATCACACGGAGCGTGGAGAGCATCATCAAAGCATCAGTTCGAAAGTTCAATTTCTTGTGAGAGTCAACGTTATACACTTTTCTGCTGAAGTCATGTCGTTATTAAAAATAAATTTAAATGCCTTTACAATGCAGGAATAAACACTTCTGCTGAGGCAAAAGTTTGGGTTTGCGATCGCTAACCCAGAATAAAACCTGCTCTGGAGCGGGGTAGCAGTGTGGCATAAGTTACCATGGTGACGAAACCGCTAAAAAACCATCCCACCTTCTTGAGCCCGAAAACTAAAATGCAAACTTACCTGGGTAAAAACTGAAACTGGCTTTGTGCTACAGTGTCAATATTTTAAATCTTTTGACCAGTAGGTGTTGCTGTGCCGAAACTACTTATGTGCCCTCAGGTCATGCTTGTTATAACACTTACCAAGGTTGGTCAGATTCTGCTAAAGCATTGTGGAGATATAGCTTCATGTCCTTTTTTTGCACAAACTTTGTTATACATTTGTTAGCACGTTTTATGAAATTGTTTTGGTATATCAAAAAGCTTTCGATAACTTTTTGCTAGAATGCTCTTAAGGTGATCTGAGCCAATTTTGGTGAAAATTGGACAAACCGTATAGGACCAGTTAGAAAAAGTAGTTATTTAAGAAAATTCAAAATTCAATTCAAATTTGCTGTAGTTAATGATGAGGCTGTCCTCTATCCGTGTGCCGAATTTCATAACTTTCTCACAAGCGATTCTATAAGATTCATAAAATTCATAATATGTTAAAGCATTTGCAAATACAGCATTTTACTACATACAGTGGGTAAAATAAGTATTGAACACATCACCATTTTTCCCAGTAAATATATTTTTGAAGGTGCTGTTGTTTTTATATTTTAATATTATTTCGATACCAACCCAAGTAATCCATACATACAAATAAAACAAAACAAATAAGTTCAGAAATTAAGTTATGTGTAATAAAATGGAATGAAATGGGTGAAAAGTGTTGAAATTATTGAATTTATTTAATGTTTTGTATAATTTCCTTTGTTGGTAATGACAGCTTCAAGAAGCCTCCTGTGTGGAGAAACTTCTATATCTTCTATTAACTCTGAACCAGCTCATATTAATTTCCACTGACGAGGGGCAGGATTGCTTTCTAATTACTGATAGATTTCAGCAGATGTCTTGGCTTTCCATGCCTTTTTACACCTCCCTTTCTTCATGTGTTCAATACGTTTTCCACTGTGTCATTCTACTTTATTACACAGAATTTAATTTCTGAACTTATTTGTTTTGATTTTTGTTGTATGTATGGATTACTTGGATTGTTACTGGCATCTGGTGAACATTTCAAGTCAACAGCACCTCTAGAAATATGTTTACTGAGAAAAATGGTAAGGTGTTCAATACTTATTTTACCCGCTGTAATTCAAAATGGTCCACGCTCAAAATTACTGACATAGAAAAATTTGGAATCGTATGAGAATTTTTATGATTTTTGGTCAAATTGTTAAAGAAATATTAAAAAGTCAAATTATTATATCTTTTGACCAGTAGGTGGCGCTGTGCCGAAGCTACTCATGTGCCCTTAAGTCATGCTTGGTTTAAATCTGCTAAAGCGTTGCGAAGATATAGCCTCATGTCCATTTTTGTATGAATTTCATCAAGTTCATTAACACACTTTACAAAAACATATTTGGTATGCTTGATATATTTTGCGCAAAATTCAAAAATGATGAAAAGACTTGACCTGTAGAAATTAAAAATTTGGTAATACTATTTCACAGTATTGTTGTTTCTACTGGCTCAGCCTTGTTAAAAAAAAAAAAAAAAAATATTTTTAAAAATAAAAAAAATTGCAATTATTCCAGACTTTCCAAATTAACTTGGCCTAAACCAAGCATTTACCATACAGAGCTAATACTATGTTAAAAAATATATAATTTTTTATTGTTTTTTTTGTGTGTGTTGGATGTGTGTGGAGATGAGATTTCACTGCATTGCATGATGACTGGTTACCTGGAAGACGACAAAGCCACACAGACCCAAAACACGAGGCTTCATGGAACGGCTGAAGTATCCTCGTTTCCAGAAGTACACTGTAGGAAGAATGTAAGCTAATCCAACAAGCCGGCCCCACATGCGGTGACCCCACTCCATGTAGAAGATGAACTTAAACTCTCTCAGAGTCATGTCATGATTCATACTGCAAAAAAAAAAAGGCCATCACTTTGTAAATGCAATTTCCACGTAACCAATCACACCAAACGTATTGTAGTTGGAGCATCATACCTGCACAATGTCATTGCACATATTCAGATACCTGTACTTCAGCTCACATGAGAAGAGGAGAAATACTCACATTTTGAACTCTGGGAACTGTTTGTATTTGGAGAACTCATCTTCCCACTCAGCTTCAGTCCGCGGCGGCTTCATCTCTTTCACTAAATGCCAGTCAACCATAGACAGACCGGACTCCGTCAATCTAAGACACACAGCCATTAGTCAGTGAGTGTAAAGTTTGTCTAAAAAGCAGTGAGGCCAGGATCATATTTCAAGCACATAACAAGTGTTCCTGCATTGGTCTGGCAGAAACGGGTACTCAGTGGGGCAATAGAGTTACCATCAAATGTCTGCACCATTAAACCAAATGTGTTTTTTGTCATGACAGTGGACTGGCTTTTGATTCTCATCAACACTGTGTTCCATCAGAAGGTTTTTTTCCTTACAAATACTCACTACTGCTTAAAAGTAAAACCATCATAACATTAATGTTGTTTTTATTCCCATTTGCTCCAATAGCAAAAGAAAAACCCATGGTAGTATTTCTATGACCTTACAAAAGAGAATAAAATATCAAGAAATTGATTACATTGGACTTAAGAAAAAGATGTTGAATTTGCCATTGCTGCATCAGCCTTTGCATTAGAAACACTCACACTGCCTGCAGCAGTAACTAGATTTACTCTAATTTAAGAAAACAGTAACAGTAAAGTAAATCCACATCATCTTTTAATTATATATATATATATATATATATATATATATATATAAAGATTTACAAAACTGTGGAAACACGTCATCACAGTCTATGAAAAGGGTCAATAATGCTGGTTCTAATGAGAAATAAATTATATTAAACAGCCTCAAATGCACTGTGTCCACTTAAACAAGTAATTATGGTAATCCTAATGAAACACTAAACTGAGCAGAATAGCAAACATCAGAAATACGTGTTCACATGCACCATACAGTGCATACTGGTTTTTAATTTATTAGATAGCAGCTTCATTTTAAGGGTTTAAAATCAAACAATTAAAGCCAACATTAAATTATTGGTTTCAGCCCTGAAATTCCGAGAGGGTGCATCCCTAATGAAAACCGCTTAGCCAAAAGCCAGTATTCAGAAAAGTCAGTCATCTTCATTTTTTTTTTAAATATTAACCAAGTTGTTGGAGCTTAGATATTATATTAAGAGTTACTGTGCACTTGTTGTGAAGAACAAGGGCCAGATTTATCAAACAGGGAAAATTAGGGCGAGAGCGCAATTCCAAAACAGCACAGATGGGTGTGGAAATTTCTCCAGCTGATTTACTGACATCACGCGAATTAAAGAACACCGATGCAACGTCCGATTTACATATCGACCAACGCAATATACCAAGCACAGTGCAAATTAGCAGAATTACGAAGCAGAGCCGATGCTCATCAGGTGTGAGTGATCTACTTGCGACTAGGGCTGCACGATAAATCGTCAAGCACATCTCGTCAGTAAAGCGGTTCTGTGATTAGTAGTAAATCTCCATCACGTGCTTTCAGATGGAGCAGCATTTATTACACAGAGCCATAGTTCAGTGACAAGCTACACAAAAAAAATCGCAGACGATATCATTGAAATAATACATCGATATTATGAAATCGTGCTGTGATAATGACAGCTGTTTGCATAGCTTCTCAGTAAACTATGGCTCTGTGTAGGGGTGTGCGATATGATGATATTCGATCATGAACGATTAAAATGTCTCCATGATCCATTTTTTGGAAATATCATTGTATCGTGCCTACATTAAGTACGCGACAAACTGAGGTGCGTGCTACATGACGGTGAGTTACCAGGCTCGTATACTTTGCTCACGAGTTCAGTAAGATTTAGCAATGCAGTGACAATGGATGAAAACACGGAGGAGTTAGTCCCTAAAAAAAAAATCAACATCGATAATATGGAAATGGTTTGGATTTTCCCCAACAGACATGGCGCAAACAACAGTTTTTTGCAAATGCTGCAATGATAAGATTCGCACCTCAGATGGCAACACAACAAATCTTTTTAACCATCTCAAAAGAAAGCACCCGAAAGAATATGCTGACACTCAAATTGTGAAGGGACCCCATGCGAGTGCATCAGGTACAACCACGCAGCAAGAAGCTACAAGGCTTAAACAAACAACATTAACGAAGTAAGCATTTGATAAGGGAACTCCGTATGACAGGACAAGTAAGCACTGGAAAGCTGTGACTGACGCAGTGACATTTTACCTGGCCAAGGATATGGTTCCCATAAAATCTGTGGAAAATGAGGGCTTCAAAAGACTGCTCAAAGTCGTAGATCCACGTTACGAGATACCCAGCCGCAAATATTTTTCAGGCACGGCCATTCCACGTCTGTATTCCGAATGCCGCTGCAAGATGGAAAGCAAAATTCAAAATGTAATGTTTTTTGCTACAACAACTGATTTGTGGTCTAGCTGCACTTCAGAACCTTATTTAAGTTTGACCATTTACTTTATTCATGACTGGAAGTTGTGCAGTGCTTGTCTAGAAACAACAAACTTCCCACAAGATCGCCTGGGTGAGCTCATAGCACAAGGCCTCAGGGAAGTGCTTGAATGCTGGGGACTGAAAGAAACGAACATGACCTGCATGACTAGACAGTGGGACTAACATGGCGAGGGCCTTGGAGCTCAACAGTTGGACGCGTCTGCAGTGCTTTGGGCACAGACTTCACCTAGCTATCAGTGAGTGAAAAATATATATATATATATTGTCACTGGCATTTAGGAGTTTGTTCGTAATAAGAAATAATTACAAATTGCATTTGGAGCACTGAACAGTGTAAAATTAGAGAGATTAGTTTACAACATGAAATGCATTATTATATATGGTATTGCAGATCTGTTTGGTTTCAATGAACTAGTACAATTTAAAAATAAACATTTGTGAATAAAAATTTTATATTGTGCATTGTTAAATCTATGCATTAATCTTTTTTTTAATAGAAAAAATGCCAAAGACCCTCGTGTTGAACGCATGATATCTGTCTGCAAGAAAGTCGTCAGTACCTTCTCTTTCAGCTGGAAGAAAAAGAGGGAGCTAAGTAATGCACAAACTGAGCCGAAACTATCTCAACAGAAACTCATCACGGAGTCCCCAACACGATGGGGTTCATCATGATTGAGAGAGTTCTTGACCAGGAAAAGGCCATTTCTCAGGTCCTGAAGGCAGACAGGAAGACGAGACATTTGGTGCCATTATGGCAAGACACTGACGTGATGAAGTCTGTGAAAAAGGCACTGAGTCCACTGAGAGACTTTACTGATGCACTCTCGGGTGAGGACTATGTGAGTGTATCCTATGTAAAACCAGTGCTTCACGTATTGAAAGTCAACATCTTGAGCCTGAATGATGATGACATTGAACTAACAAAAACAATGAACACAACCATTCTCAATTACCTCACTGACAAATATCAGGATCCCCCCACTGATGACCTGCTGGATATGGTTTTGCTTGTCGATCCCAGGTTTAAAACCCGATACATTGACAGAGGCAAGATGGAGGGAATACAAGCCAGAGCTGTGTCTGAGCTGGAGTCTTTGCTGACCATACAGTATCCCGCTGCTGCAGCATCGGATCAGCAGCCTACATCTACCTCCACATCACAGAGCCCTGATGCAGAACAAACACAACCCAAGAAAGCAAAGAAATCACTCTCCAGCTTTCTGAAAACTTCAGGTGCTGTAAGTGCATCTGCAGCCGCAGGATCAGCTTCCTTATCTCTAAAAAAGACAATAGAATGGGAATTAAAGGGCTACTTGTCCACACCAAAAGCAGAAAGTGAGGTGGATCCTCTGGAATGGTGGAGAGTTCATGAGACAAACTTTTCAAGAGTTAGCCAACTTGCCAACTAGAAAGTACTTGTGCATTCCAGCAACAAGTGCTCCCTCAGAAAGAGCCTTCCGCACTGGTGACAATGTTGTCACCTGCCAAAGGGCAGCTCTCAAGCCAGATAAAGTCAATCAACTGCTTTTCCTCTCTAAAAATTTGTGATTGTGATCAGTCATACTTTGCATTCTTTTAGAAGGAGATGTAAGTTGTAAGAAGGTAAAAGGTATGTTCTGCTAGTGCTAAGTTTACAAGAGTCAGGATTCAGAAATATTTTTGCACCTTTGGTTGATTTGTTTTGGTTCTCACATTACACACACACACACACACACACAAAAAAAAACTACTTAAAAGATTATAAAAGGTAGTAAATTTTATTTTTATTTATTTATTTTTTAAATCTATTTATGGTGTTAGAGTGTTGTGTGTTTACTTTTTGAAGCCAATGTTTATTTTGGGAATTATGCTAAAGTCTCTGACTGCACTTTTTTTTTTTACCTTTTTAAAATGAGATATTTTCATTTAAGCTAGTTTCAACCTGATATCCATTTCTTTGTTTATTGTATACCTTATGTTAGATGCTACTACCTCAAAAAGAGGATCTGTGTCTAATAAGCAGTGTAACAGCTGATGTTAGATTTATTTTTAAACCAATGTTCATTTTGTGATGAGAAGTCTCTGGTTGTAATTTAATGCAAATCTTGTTGAATGTTCTATCAATGCAGAATTGCACTTGCATTAAATCTACACTTGATTAAAATATGCTTAATCTTGTGGGTCCTGTATCTAATTTTACATAATGATTACAAAATTTGTTAAAAAGGTTTTTCTTTAATGAAAAATTAGCCTTATTAAATGAACTACTATTTATAAGCTTTTTTTTCCTTCTTGGGCCTGAAATGGAGGAATTTTGGTCAATATTAATAATTACACAAAATTTTGCTAAATGTGCTTTTACGCTGAAATATTGGCTGGTTTAGGCCTGTCATGGATAAATAATGATGACAATAAAACCACCAGTAGGTGGCACCTGTTTTGATAAATGATTGATTGAATCGTTCAAATCAAAGGATTCGTTCAAAACGGCTGATTCAACTAGAAACGAAACAAGCCTGGGTCCCAGTGTGCATAGTATCCATCCTAAATTCTATGTGATATTAGTCATATTCATTACTATTTACTGCAGACAGACTGGATAGTGCACACATTGGGACGCAGGGAAAGTGTCCATCTGAATTGGCCGCTGAATCACTGGCTCACTTGATTTGTTCAAAAACTGATTCATTCAAGGAACAAAACATCGTGTTACTATGCACTATGGTATAAAATTAATAGCACATTTGTGCTCACGCATGTAGGCCTACTGATATTCAGAAAAGTGCATTGCTTGTGCAATGAATATAAAAACAAACTCATACATGGGTATTTTTTCTTTACTTGAATTATAATTATTATTTTAACATTTTGTTTGCATGATAACTTTTACATAATACACATTATTAATCCAAAAGGGATGGTAAGAGGGGATGCCACCCCCCCCGCATACCCCCTCAATTCAAGCCCTGATGGTAACTGAGGGGTTTTCTGGTCTGGTTGTATCAGGTAACTACCAAAAGTCTGCACCAACCACTGCGTAGTCAACTAAATATAAAAAAAGACTACACACAATCACCGTTAGATTTTTGTCTAGTCATGTTTGACTTTGTGCAGGTGACTTTATAAGGCATTAATGAACATGTGTTTCCACCTGGTAACCCCTCCCAGGACCACGGCGCCCAGCACCAGCCCGCTGCACCCCACCAGCCAGCGGCCCAGCACTCGATCGCTCGCCGCGTTTGGGATCGACGCCATCCTGACTGACGCATGTCCACCTTCTGTGGTCTGTCCTCTCCTCAGCAGCCACTGGCGCAAAGGAGTTCGCTGTAAACAGATTCACAATTTCAGTGAACAACTATCACACAGCCAACACTACATATAAGTATCTGATCGTTATAGTTAAGCAAAAGTAAAGACAGATACACTTATAATAATAAATAATAATAATTATATATATTTTCCTGATCATAGGATAAAAAAGTAACTTTTTAAAAACCATGTGAGCTTTGATTTGCACATTTTGAAGTATTTGTAAATAGCAAATTTCTGTAAGTATCTTCCTAAATCAGCAACAATGTAATTTAACACATAACTGCATCAACTGAAGAGCATAGCATCACACTTCGGCTTGTTTATCTGGGGTTTGTATTAAGAGGGTTGTAGCAGGACTCACAAAGAGATTCATTTGAGCACATTCGGTTATTATTTTCTCTCATGGACTGTACATAAACATATTTTATGTGAAATAGCTTATTCATGGCCATACTAAATACAAACCAGCAGCAATTAATAATTTTCCTCATTTATTAATTTATTAATTTTTTTAAACATACCGTAGATTCTGCAACTTGTGACCTCTGCTGTAGTTGTTATGTGAAACTTTTTTATGATAAACATCTTAATTCTGCAAATACTGTATATTCATTCATATTTTAAATATTTGTTACAAATATTCATTTATGCTCAAAAATGTAACATGTTTGAACTTCTGAACAAGATATGATCGGTGTAATTTGTAATTATTTTGTTGTACGGACAATAAGTAAATATATCATGAATTTTTTTATTCATTATTGTGTATACGTAAATATTATAGTTTTATAATAATAACAATAATAATACAAAGGGAGGCACTGGCAAAATGTCACCTGTGGGAAATCTTTGTGGTTACTATAAGCCTAGTACAACAAATGGGATGGATGTGAAAACAACATTTATGTGAATTGAATAGTGTTGTTGTATATATATCTCATTATCTCATTATCAGCATCTCATTGTGACCCTAGTACAACCTTTATAAATGTGAAAGTGTTTGGGATTTAAACAGGTGTCTGTATGTGTGAATGAACACACAGAACCGATATAAAGTTGGTTCGATGTTTGAAGTCGGATATTAGTCAGATATTCAGCCGTGAAAAAAAAAATCAATAAATTCTTAGTGTATGAGTATAACTGTATAAAAAATGGCTTATCTGAAAAGCAATAAAATGTAGAACTGAACACACATCGTAGTTTATTTGTTTTAATCCTCCTCGATTTGTTGCAACACATAAAGACTCTAGCAGCAGTGCGCTAGTGCTTAGGCCAGATAGGGACCGTCTAGAAAGTACATGAAAATGAAAAAACGATTAATATTTTTCCACCGGAATGTTTTTTATAATTAACAAAACAAGAGCAATTTGTGCACCAAGGTCTTTCAAAGATATAAAGACAAACACTTATAATGATCACTTGAATTTAAATAAGAAATATTGTTAACAAGATATGTGATAGTGGTTATTATTATATTGTTACTATTAATACATATATTAATAAAAGAAAAACAACATTAAAACGCATTATCATTCCATAATCCAGTGGTTATGCAGTAGGTTGATTCCAGGTCCTTGTGAGAACATTTTTTTTTTTTTTGTTATATTCACAGAAGTATGATACAAAAAGAACACGCTATTGAAATAAAAACCAATAACTAAATTAATTTAAAATAAATACACTCTTCTGTATCAACCTCATGGTGTGTGTCTTGTTATTGTTTTTTATAAGAAAATGTTACATTTGTTCTAGTTACAGAAAGAGTGTTTTGCAGTTGTTTTGTCTCGAGTTTGAAAATCTACATTTTAATAAATGAATTTATAACACAGTTTTATTACACAACTTAAATGGGTGTGTCTTGTTACAGATTAGATAAACATTTTGATGGTGGTTTTAACCACATAACTATAATTGAACACATACTATATAAAATGAAACCAATACATAATTTAGTTCAAAGTAAATACAATCTTCTACCTCAGTTTCAAAGGCTGTGTCTTGTTACAGATTTCTTAAAGAACAGTTTGAAGTTGTTTTCATTGTCAAAAGTGATGCAGAAGTGACGCTAGAGTCTCCAGTGTTACTGCCCCCTAGAGAAAGATACTACAGTTGTTTTGAATGAGTTTGACATTCAAAATATTTTAATAAATTCATTTAAATTCAATACAGTCTTCTATTTCAGCTTCAAAGTGTGTGTCTTGTTTCTGTATCCTAGAAGACCATTTCTATGCAAGTTTCACTATCATATATAAATCAGGATACATGCTATTGAAATAAATTCAAATCTGTTAATAAATTCATTTAAATTGCATGCAGCTTTCTTTCTAAAATCTACAGGCTCTGTATTCTTAGAGATAAACATTTTCCAATAGTTTTCATTGTCAAAAGCGATGGAGAAGTTACGCTATTGACGTTCAAGAATAGTTTGTGAAGCCTTCCATAGAGTCTCCAGTATTACTGCCCCCTAGAGGAAGATACTGCAGGTGTTTTGACGGAGTTTGACATTCAACATATTTTAATAAATTAATTTAAAATGCATACAGTTTTCTATCTCAGCTTCAAAAGGTGTGTCTTGTTACCTGGGCCTAAAAAGGCCTGTGTCGTGTTACTGGTTCCTAGAAGAACATTTTGATGGTGGTTTTAGCCACAGAACTATAATAAAATACATAATATTGAAAATGAAATTAATACATGATTTAGTTTAAAATAAATACAATCTTCTATCTCAGCTACAAAGGCTGTGTCTTGTTACAGATTTAATAAAGGATATTTTGCAGTAGTTTTCATTGTCAAAAGCGATGCCAAAGTCATGCTATTGGTATTCAAAAATCCCTTGCGCAGCCTTCCATAGAGTCTCCAGTGTTACTGCCCTCTAGAGGAAGATAAAATTCAAAATATTTTAATAAATTAATTTAAATTCAATAAAGTCTTCTATTTCAACTTCAAAAGGTGTGTCTTGTTTCTGATTTCTAAATGAATATTTATATTCAGGTTTTTGATTTTTTATGTTATTCAGTTTTGATGTTATATGTTTTTATTTAAAAATTCTATTGAATTTTTTTTTTTGATAGTTGTTCATGAGTCCCTTATTTTTCCTAAGCAGTTAAACTGTCCATTAGTCTTCATAAAAACTCTCCAGGTCTCACAAACTCTTTGGATAAATTGTACTAATTGTACGTATAGGTTTCTTCTGAAGCTTCTGACATAATTCAGTTATTTTTGTCTTGTGGATTATATGTAAACATTTCTGATGCAAAATATCTTACTTAGGACAGCATTTAAAAATGCATTTTGTGTAATACCTCTTATTTTGGTAAAATAATTAACATTTTGCCCACAAACATACCTTCGTAGAACTATAAGTCAGAATAAACTCCAGTAGGGGGGCCAAATCGACCCTTTGTACATTTTTGTGCTTTGACGGCTAGTGAAAGTTTATATTTATTTATCTTTTAACTGTTATTTCTAATCACATTTATAAATGTTACCATCCAAAATAAACAATTGAAATAAATAATAATAATAATAATAATATAAATATGAAGTAAAAAAAAAGTTATTTTGCAATAATTCATAGTCTTTTTACACGGTCTTCTGTTGCAGTCATCCAGACTTCTTTTAATACTGTCTGTAACATGATTTTTTAGCTTGATTGAACACAGTTGTTTCCTGTTTAAATATTTTCTGTATTTACATGACATTTTAATTATTGAACATGATTTTTAAATACCCTCTGTGATGTGTTTTTTGTTTGTTTTTTTTATAATGATGTTCATTAAACAAAATCATTTCCTGTTTGAACATATTTTCTGTATGTGTCACTGAAATAACAATTGGGACTGTCCTCAATATTTTACTCAAAAGTACAGTAACTTTTGTTTTAAAAAGCTAGGATAATATACGGCCTCTTTTAAGAGTGCAAGATTACTTTTTAGGTGTTGGTGGTGGTAATGCACGGATAGAAATATTATGCTGATTTATATGTGTGTGTGTGTGTGTGTGTGTGTGTGTGTGTGTGTGTGTGTGTATTTATAGATCTGTAGCAACATTGTAATTTGTGTTGTTCCATACTTATATGCTTAACTATATGTCAATAAACTAAAATCTCTTTTGGATTAGCATTACATTATGCAGTGGTGGCCAAAATAGTTGAACACTAGTGTTTCCAGCAGCTAAAAATGGTTTTAAGTCAGTTATTTCTATCTTTTGCTGTAGTGTGTCAGTAGGAAATAGCTGTTTACATTTCCAAACATTAATTTTGCCGTTAATTGTAATAATCCATTGAGATTTCTGTCTCATCCACACAGAGATCTGATCTGATCATCATCCGTCTGTCTGGAGTGACATACAAACTGAGAGAGAATAAATCCAGAAGAACTGTAACAACGAGACACTTCAAGAAACCTACTGTTTAATTCAATATCATGTGTCCTGATTTACATGTGAGTGTAAAACCTGAATATAAATGTTCATTTAGAAATCAGAAACAAGACACACCTTTTGAAGTGGAAATAGCATACTTAATTGATTTTAAAAGCATTTATAAGTTTGAATGTCAAACTCAGTCAAAACACCTGCAGTACCCTCCTCTAGGGGGCAGTAACACTGGAGACTCTTTGGAAGGCTGCGCAAGCCATACTTGAACATCAATAGAGTGACTTCTGCATTGCTTTTGAAAATAAAAGCTACTGGAAAATGTCCTTTAAGAAATCTGTAACAAGACACAGCCTTTGAAACTGAGATAGAAAAATGTATTGATTTTTAAACTAATCCATTATTTGTTTAATTTTCAATAGTATGTGTTCTATTATAGTTTTGTGAATAAAACCAACATTTAAATATTCGTTTGTGAACCAGTAACAAGACACAGCCTTTGAGGTTGAGATGTTTTAAAAACGAATGTGTTAACAGATTCAACTTTAACTCAATAGCGTTCATCCTGACTTACATATGACAGTAAAAGATGGCATAATTTTCAAACATTTCACAAGTGAAGCTTTTAGATGCAATAATTGCGGTTTTTGCTCTAGATTTTGCACTTTGCAGATGGTCGCTAACCTGCACTTTAACATTATAAAGTCTTATCAGTAACAATGCCTTAAGGCAGATTAAAATAAATAAAACACATTGAGTGTTCTCTTCGACATCTGAAAACAATTATAACACAGTATGTTTCTTGTGACTGTGCTAAATCGTTAAAGAACTATTGCAGATTTCTGAGGCTGAATCTCTGACAGATGTCTAACATCACACGTCGAGCCAACTTTCTATCGGTGCGCGCGGACAGTGTTTGGAGAACGTCCTCCGCTGTTAATATGCATCTAACAGAAACCCTGGAGCGTTTGAGAACGTTATTTCATTCAGAACGACCAGGTCACGTTCTCTCCGGAACTGGAAACTGTATTACAAACCAAACAGCGATTCGCTCACTTAATGCTGCATACTGATAAAAGCACGTGTGTGTTACCGGAAAATGATATTATATTCATACACTGACCGCTGCTGTAATAACATTCATGCGTCTGACCTGTATCTGCTGTAAAGTTCTCCCCGCAGTCTGACAGCGACACGACAAGCCAAGTCTGAGTACTGGCAGCACCATCATCTCAATCTCTTCTTATGAAATTATTATTAAATTACTAGTCACGTAACCAACATACATAACTCACTACCCATGCTCTTCTTCGCCTTCTGCTTCTTCTTTTTAAGTTTTTTGTTGGCCGCTTCCTCCTTCCAAGAATCAGCGCCACCTACTGTACGCATAAGAGATGACTCTACTCTACGTTATCTAAATGTCTTTCCTTAAAACTCTGGATTCAGAATTCCTACAACCAGAATAGGTATCTATTAAAAATAAATAAATAAAAACCCTTTACCATCTAACGAGGCCACGGGAAAGGGTGTATCATAATCATAACTCTATGCATGAACAGTGCTGTATTTGGCTGTATTTCCACTGCAGCGGCAGAACACTTTCCTGACACCCCCCTTTAATTTTTACCATATTTTTCCCATATTCACCTGGAGAATCTGTTGAACTGTTTCTGTGTGGATGAACAACAGGACAGCGGTGTCTCATTTGTGCCTGCTCATAAATGTTCCGTGCAAAAATTCAGTGCATCAAAAATTCTAAATGATTTCCAGATTTTGCTAAATTTAAGAAACTTTATTGCAACCACATATAAAACCATGTCAACACATCAACAAAAAAATAACAGGATCATAGAGACATTTCCTTTTTTGGTCCTCAAGACAAAAAGAGAAAACATCATAGGACAGAAGATATATTTTTAGGTGCGCTCGTTCCTCCTCTGATTCCAGCATCCTTAGCCATCGAATAGAAATGTCCCTGTTGGTTGTTAAGCAGTACACTGGGCGAATCAAACTCCACGATTTTACCAGAATCCAGGACCATTACCCTACAACAAAAACAATAAAAAAAGAGAGAGAAAAGAAAAGGTCAGTATGCCTTCATTTGTTATGACCGAGATTAGAAGAAAATGTGTCCTCAGTTTAGTTTTTATAAGCATAGTCCTAATAGAATTACTTTTTTAAATATGCATCTGTAAACAATTGCCATTTTCTAGGTCCTTCAGATTGAAGGGATCTTAATACAGCTCCTTATAAAGGTTTATGGTAGGCCAGCACTGTAGAAGTGTCTTCCAGTAACACATTTCTAAATATTAATTTTACTGGGAATAGTTCTAAATATATGACATCAGTAGTCTATGCCAACTAGGCGAGTTTTTAATTTCTTGCCGCGTTGCTATTGGCTGGATTACTGTGGATTTACTTATGAAATTGAATACAGTATTACTGCAAAGCTGCTTTGAAACAAGCTGTGTATGTCTGAACTGGACCGGTCTTGAAGGCTGCTCACCGTGAACTGTCCAGAATGGTGTTCAGCCTGTGTGCGATGGTGAGCACGGTACAGTGGGAAAACTCTCTGCGGATGGTGTTCTGGATGAGATCGTCTGTCTCCAGATCCACGGCTGCGGTGGCTTCATCCAGGATCAGTATACGGGATTTCCTGAGCAAGGCGCGGGCGAGACACAGCAGCTGCCTCTGACCAACACTGTCGGAGATCCAAAAACAGGCAAACATCAGGCACTAAACATACAGCTGGAGAACAAAACATCAGCACTAAACTCTAAATCCACTATTAAAGGATTAGCTGCAGCGGACTCTCATTATTATATTACTATGACTGCTAAAATCTGAACAAACCGAAACCGAACTATTAATATTGCAGTTGATCAGTGAAATTTTGATGCACCCCAAGTTGCACTAATATGTATTATGTACATCCACAGCACATTTGCTCAACACATTCATGTTTCTACAGCTCACAAACCTCAGATTCTCTCCACCCTCCGAGACCTCGTGTTGGAGTCCTGCTGGCAAACCCCTGACATAATCTTTGAGATGAGCCAGCTCCAGAACGCTCCATATCTCCTCGTCACTAGACTTCTCGAAAGGGTCCAGGTTCATCCGCAGAGTTCCAGAGAAGAGCACTGGGTCCTGTTAGAAAGCATTTGTTTGTTCGTTTTCAGCATTGCAGGGCACTCTCAGATATACATTCCATTACAGGGGTGCTATTATGCTCTTTTATGAAGTCTTTATATGGTTTTTGGGGTGTACACTAATAGGCTTCATGCTTGATTGTTCCAAAAAAAAGCATTATTTTCACATATTATACATAACGGAGTGTTTATTTATACTAAGTGCAAAGAGCCCGCCTTGCTGGCAGAGGCTATTGACACTAACTGCGCCCACCACCGTGTGGTAGGATTAGACAACATTACAAATATATATATAGGGTTATATATATATATATATAGGGTTTCGAATATTCGTCGAATTTAAAATAAAAATCCACATTCGAATGCTAAAACGTTGCATTCAAATTTTAGGTGTGCGTTAAGGAGGCAGCTCTATCAGTGGCACACGAGATGCAATGACGATGTACTGTAAGTGTCGTTGCATTTTAATGTTTTTGTTAGCCTATCCAGTTGAAGCCACTAGATTGTAGCGGTAACACTAGCGTTGTTAATTCAAATATTGCGTGAAAAGAGAACCAACGTGGAGAAGATCTTGTTTACCTCAAAATGAAACCAAGCTGTTTAGCATGTTTAGAAAGCCATGTAAAATTAATGCAAATTCAACTTTGAAAAAACATATCTTGAGACTTTGCATTTCATGGGTAAGAAACATAGTATTACCCCAAAGACAAGCTGTTCCTGAATTAAGTGCAGTTGAAGTAACCCTATACCAGAATGCCAAATTGAGGAAATTACTACAGATTGAGGTAATGAAGTCCACAAAGGAAGAAAACATTTGGGTTATGCATATAACCATTTTTGTAACAACTGAGACAAGGTTTTTTTTTTGTTTGTTTGTTTTTTTACCTGTGGTGAGTGTATGGTATAGTTTTTGTAGTTTATTCTATGGTCTCATAACACTGTCTTTTAACACTGTAATTTAAATACAAGTCTGCTCACCCACACACAAAAAAAGTGTTTTCATTTAGAGCTAGCAAAAAGGTTTGCATCTGTTTAGCGAAGCACCTCTCAGCAAACCCTTGGTAACAACTGTGCTACTTGGCAAACTTTTGCTGAATGTGAATGAATCTCGTGTTCTCCACACACCTGTGGAATGATGGTAAGTCTGCTCCTGAGATCATGAAGCCCCAGGGTGGAGATGTCAATACCATCGATGAGGATTCGACCTTCACTAGCTTCAATAATGCGAAACAAACAGTTGGTCAGACTGGATTTGCCTGCACCAGTTCGACCAACGATGCCAATCTGAGTAAAATCGGGGGGGGAAACACAAGCAAAATTGTTAAAGTGGCTTTTTCAATATTTCAAAAATATATACTAAGAATCTGGTATGTCTCCTCACCTTCTCAGTGCTTGCAATGTCACATGTGATTCCATGGAGAATGAGCTCCAGTTCGGGCCGGTATCGAACTTTATAGTTATCAAGACCAATATTCCCAGCAGTGGGCCAGTCATCTGGAGGACGATTACTGGTGATCCATGGAGCCTGGTCACACAAATATTCTCATTAAAGAAAATAAACAAATGTTTTTCCAATTCCATTTATCACTAGGAAACCACTGGATTTCACATGGATCTGTTCAAATATGGTAAAACTGGTGAAGTATACTGTATTTACACTTGACTGGAAATTCCTGTTCCTGGAGGGCCACTGTCCTACAGAGTTTAGCTCCTACTTTAATTAAACACACCTGAACCAGCTAATCAGGGTCTTCAGACACAATAGAACAGATGTGTCCAATCCTACACTTGGTGGGCCAATGCTTCGGTGCGTTCCAAATGGGATATATCGCCCTTCGAAGGGCACTTCGGAGTGAAAACAATCATGGTCGCCATATTGAAGGGTCGTTCCAAACCGAAGTGATCAAAACTGGCCACTATAAAGGGCCCTTCGGAATGAAGGACTGATGGACACTTCAGGCTCCCATGATCCTTTGCGCAGATTCTTTGCATTATGACAGTTCCTCCATATGGGCACGTGATGATGACGCAGAAGGGCACTTCAAGAAACACTTGTTTGGTCCCCTACACCCTTCAACCCTTCGAAGCTCTCACTCTGGAGGGTAAACCCTTTGAAGGGATTAGGGTACAGGGATGAGCCCTTCCGAATGGAATGCAGGGATAATCTCCATCTTGCCTCGTCACACCTGCCTGGAACTTTCCAGTAATTCAGCTGTCAGGTGTGTTTAATTGGTGTTGGAGCTGTTCTCTGCAGTATAGCAGCCCTCCTGGAGCAGGACTGGACATTGCTGCACTAGAAACTTCCAGGCAAGTCTGTTGGTAGTTGGAGCTAAACTTTGCAGGATGTTGGGTCTTTAGGAGTGTGATTGGGCACATCTACCTTACAGGTGTCGAATTTATTAAGTATGATTCTCAATGACTTCATGCTCTATCAGGTGACTTGTCTACCTTATCAATAATGATGGAAATATGGTCATGTAATTTTAAAGACTTCAAACAATCATTCTTGTAAAGTTGCTCATGCTACTCTTGAGGTTTTAAAATTTAAGCCATCAGTAATTAGTTATAGGAAAAATTTCACATAAAGGTTTTGAAACATGTAGGCAGCAGCATTGATAAACCTTTAAGAATGTGTTTCTATCAAGCCTGCTGCAGTTTAAGGCTAGTTAATAGTAAATAACTTAATAAAGTCAAATTAAGAAAATGGTTTTTAGTAGATTAATCCAAAAATCACACCTCATTTTCGATCTCTGCATACTCCCTCACTCTTTCCACAGCAACAATGTTGGTCTCCAATTCTGATGTCATTCTCACAAGCCAATTCAGAGTTTGAGTCACCTAATAAGAACATGAGCAGCGGCACACAGTGTTACTGAACACACTTAGGGTTATTTGACTATCACAAGTACCTCAGAATCAAAAACGTACGTTTAAGGCATATGAGATGGACAATCCAACCAATCCACTTTTCAAAGAGTCACGAGAGATAACCGCAAACAAAGCTGCGAAAAACACCACCAGATTCCCCAAGGACTCCAAACGCATGGCCAACCACCTGAAACCCAACAATCAACATCTAGTGCTTATGATGCAAAAACAGATGTATCACTTAAATGTAGAGTACCAAAAGCTGACCTGTTAGAAACAATCCAGGGATAGACACTTTTGAGATTCTGATCAATGGTGTCCTCATTTTGCTTTAGGAAACGTTTCTGGTGCCCATATGCCCTTATCACAGAGAGGCCTGATACTGTTTCTCCAAAGTGTGAGTATATGGGTGATCGAGATACAGAGTCCAGTCGTCTGAGTTGCCTGGATGTAGCAACATAGAACCTCTAAAATACAGAAAGAAGGTTTATCAGAATAAATGGACAGCAGCAGGATAGATTTGAATTCTTTCGCTTAAATGGTTGATTCTCATTCTGTAAGAGAAATATGTTTTAGAAACCTATTGTCTATACCAGGACTCCTCAAATCTTGCCCTGGAGGTCCAATGCGCTGCAGAGTTTAGCTCCAACCCTGATCTCTAATGATCCCAAAGACATTGATTGGCATTGATTAGCATGCTCAGGTGTGTTTGATTAGGGTTAGAGCTAAAGTGGATCTCGAGGTCCAGATTTGAGAATCCCTGGTCTAGCCAGAGTTCATTATTGGTAGCTGTTTTACCTGGACAAAGTAGTAGACAATAGCCATTGGTACAATAACTGCGGTGAAGATTGGAGTAGCCAGACAGATAATGAACAAGGTCCCCAGAACTCCTAGAAGACAGAGAATCCAGGATCTGAAGGACATCGGGATCATCTCATCCACTGTAAATATATCCTAAATATAAGCCAAATTGGGGAGGAAAAAAAAAACATTTCAGTTTAAGAACAGGCAAAGTTAAACAATCATCCCCCCAAAAATCTAATTTTATTTAATTGTGGTCCGTATTTCATACTGCAAAACATACTAATCAAAGGCTACAACTTTACAATTAAAATTAGTAGATCTTTGTATTGGCAGCCATCTTGCTCAAAATGAAATGTTAAATTAAGCCCACCTTGGCAAAACGATTGACTATTCGTCCTGAAGGTGTGGTATCAAAGAACACCATGGGTACTTTCAGAATATTAGACAGCAGATTTGTGTGTAGAGTCCTGGATGCAGAAATGGATCCATCAGCTAAGAGTATAGTGCCAAAAAACACCAGAAAACCTGACAGGGAAAGATATACCATTACTTAGTCACAAAGGAACATCCATGTGCTGTGTCTGCCGACATTCCCTGTGAAACTAAAGGCTGCAGGCTTTATTTATTTTTTAATTAGCTTGCCGTAAAAAATAATAACTTAAAACATGTTATCAAACTCACAGCATATTATTCATCTTGCTCAGGATCATAATAATTTCATATAAAACTTATTAACAGCTTCTGTAAATATTGTATTCTGTAAACAGATGTTGTCCTCGATTTCATTCTTTTTGTGAAAGTATTTCTTAAACCTCTTTCAGCTCATACCTTGTGCCAATCCCAGGGCTCCGAAGACACCTATTCTCATGTCTCTAATATGAGTTGGGTAGGTTGTGTTGAAATATTTTACAGAATCCTCAGTCCAGTCACTGAGCCACAGGTTTTGACCAATGACGGCCACATTCTGAATGAAGTAGAACAGGAAACTCCAGGTGACGAAACACCAGCCCATAGACCTCAGATACTGAAGATACACTGAGAATTTCACCTGGTTTATGGATCAAAAAATCATTTGCACAAAATTAGTGATAACAAAACATGGAATATCAAAATGACATTTAGTTACTATTACGTACCCTTCCTGTCTCCATTGCCTCTTTCTCAATCAGTCGCTGTCCCTTCTTATCACCAGAGTCTTTTTTGGATCGAACAGAGCTGTTTTTCCTCACTCTCACACTAAAGACAAGAAATAGAAATAGAAATAAAACAGTACTCCAAAATGCACTCCTGGCTGCAATGAAGTCACTCAAAGTGATTTTCATTCAGAACGTGCATTTCAGTATTTGAAGATCAAGAGAATACTTGCTCATATTCAGTTTTATCTGAGAAATGTTCTTCTGACATGTTGAATATTAGTCTGTGGTGTGTAGATTTTACCTTCCATTTCGTTTGCTGTGGCGCAGGCTGTTTTCTCTCTTTAGTGTGCTTGAGACAATGTCCTCAGGAGAGTCATCAGCCTGTGGCTCCATACCCTCCGGCAGCGTGTCAATCTGCTCGTAGTCTGACTCCTGAGCTAATGCTTGTTGGACAGTGAGAACAACAAAAAGTTAGTTCATGTGCGCAGAGTGCACATGTTTTAATATTAGCAGATATGCCAACACACAGTACTTCAAAACTGTACATTTCACGTATAGGCCTATTTATTACTATGTAATGTTTTAGAGATCATGGGTCATGGTATATTGAAAAGAGTATGCCAAAGGTGCCTGAACTGTATACTGTTTCCAGTGAATTTTCATAGTGCTGATCCCTGAATGCTGTTTTGATCAATATTGCCCACAACCGATCACCTGCGATAGAGCTGAATGCTGTTTTGATCAATATTGCCCACAACCGATCACCTGCGATAGAGGATTTTGAATTCGATTCACTTTTTTTTTTACAAAATGAGATGATAGGTAACGATTCACTCAACTTACAATTCGATTAACTTTTTTTTTTTTAACAAAATGTGATTTAAGACTAATTATAAATTAAATGTGTCCTTTAAAAAAAAAATAAAAAATCTGCATGAAACAGAAACAGCAGACGAGCTGAACGAGATGCAGATTCACTCTCTGCCAGCAGGTGGCGCTTAAAGTGTTTCCTTGGTTTCCGCTGTAAACAAATCAGCGCTGCACTTGTGAACTTTAATATGCTTTATACAGAGGCAAGATGGAAAGAAAAAAATAACATCTAAACTTTTCTAAAGAGAGTTAGTTCCCCTGAGACACGCATTCATATAAACTCATACCCCTAATTGAATCGTGATTTGTTTAGCATCTCAACTGATTTGAATCATCACATATTTGAATCGATTTTCAACCGGCTCACGGTTAATCGTTACATCCCTACTATTTAGTAGCGGACTGAATTGCAGCCTTCAAATTCAATTGGCTGGAAACGATTTGGAAAGGCACACACCGCATTTCAGAGCAAAAGTCAAGCCATGAAGGAACTTTTGAGAAATCAAGATGCACAACATGAAACACGACACCTATAGACCCCACCTAAGTGTGTATTTTCTTCAGTAAGGTAAATATCTCAGTTGTGTTCTGGTTGTCAGCTGACGGTTTTGGGCATTCACAACCAGAACAGCATGAGGAAAGCAACGTGCACCAAGAAATAAAGCAGCCAAGAGAACCAGAATAGCTGAAGCATGTACTCATCGCAAGCACCTCAATAAAGCTTGCAGAATGGGTTTAAATTTATGCTAATATTCTAAACGCAGAAGAAAGTGCAAATGTTGGATGGGAGACAAACCTTTTCTGGCATCAGCGTTGTTGCTTTCTTCTTTGCCGTACGTTTCCAGGAATTCAGAGAAAGCTCCTTTACTGGCTCGAAGACCGTCGTATGATCCTACCTCGGACACCACCCCATTTACCAATACAACGATCTCATCTACATACGGCAGGAAGCCGATCCCATGTGTCACCAGGATACGAGTCTACAGAGAAAGAGCAGGGGACAAAACAGAGCTATGTATTTGATTTAACATTAAATGATTATAGAACAGCAGTGCAGGAATTTATGGTGAAGCAGAAAATACTCTTTGCTTAGCAACAGAGCATTTTCTTTTCTTTAGAGATTAGTCTCTATTTGAGATCAGTTGAGAAGCCAGCCTGAAGAAATTCTGATATCATAGAAAATAAAATGTGAAAAAGTAAAATGAGCCTATAATTGGTAACAATTTTAAGTGTTTTAGTGTAGAAAGACTGTTGCCTTTAGTCTCCTACCTTGTCTTTGAGCAGTCCTTTGGGTCCAATCACCCTCTCAAACAGATGTTTCCCCACATGTGAGTCTACAGCAGACAGTGGGTCATCCAGAAGGTACACGTCTGCGGAGCTGTAGACCGCCCTGGCCAGACTCACCCGCTGCTTCTGTCCCCCGCTCAGATTGATGCCCTGTGGTACAACGTATGAAAAATTAAAGACTCAATGAGCAGTGTTTTCCAACCCTGTTCCTGCAGGCACTACAATACATACTCCTGAACGGTTTCTAATCTAATAATTGAACCCATGACTCAAAGATCTGAAACAGAAACAGTACCGCTGCTGTTCCTCCAGGAACAGGGTTGAGAGAAACACTATCTAGAATGCAGGGTTACTGATATAATGTCAATATATAGGCTATATTAAACTATTTAATAACCCCCCAAAATCTAGACAAATCTAATATATTATCCATTGACAATAGTTTGGAACTGATGATTAATTAAGCATACTGATTACCTCAAAAATGGCAAATATCTGCCAAATATTTTGCTTGGTTGATATATAGGACTGTTACATTTTTGTTTTCACTAGTGCCCGTTGATGTTTATAACCACATAACTGTGTGCATACTGATTTGTTTCTTTAATGGTAAATGAATGAATGCATGGTGTTTTAGTGTATTTTATGAGCATAATCAAAATCATAAAACTTTTGAAAGTTTTAAAAGAGGATTTCAAAAGTACTTCATATTTAGAAGGATATGAGAGTCTAAACCTAATTGTGCAGTGGTTCTTAACCTATAATGTGATGCATTTAGTCCTGTCCCTTAGTAAGTGTATAATGTACAGATTTTTGTGTGAGAGTTCTATACTGTACAACATCACGTGAGCGTTTAACTGCAATACAGAAAATAGTCCAAAATCTCTACCGATGACCGGTTAATCGTGTCTACTGGTATATCACCCCTACCACACGCTTTACCTTCTCTCCGATCTCAGTATGATCTCTTCCTGGCAGAAGATCCAGGTCTGGCCCGAGCGCACACGCATCCACCACAGACAGGTACCGCTCTTCATACAGATTAGAGCCGAACAAGATGTTGTCCTTCAGAGTAGCGTTCTGAATCCAGGCCTGCTGCGGCACGTACGCTACAGACCCCTGAGAGAAAATAAGAGACATGTAAGTAACCGTCAAGAGTGACATTATTTGTTCATAGAAGACTGAATCTGAAACTAGGCAAGAACTCTATACATAAAGAGATCTGTTTGATTACTTTGATATTAATGCGACCCTTGAGGCTGTGCAGTTCTCCCAGCAGAGCGGATATCAGCGACGTCTTTCCGGACCCTACAGCCCCGACCACTGCCACCAGACGACCCGGTTTAATGTCCAGAGAGACGCTGAACAATATAATCGCTGGTTAGATAGAGCACACACACTCATGCAAACACACAGCCAATGACAGCATCAATACTAAATAACAGTTTTAGTTGCATCTCTTATATACTGTAACAGTGTAAAAATATGAAAGTGTAATGCTGTAGTGAAACATGGCAAATCTCACTTTTTCAGAACTGGTTCTGTGCCTCTTTCCCAGGCGTATGTGCCGTCAGTCATGCTCACGGCGACACCTAATTCAGCAAATTATGAGAACACTGAGCACTCTCTCAGATTTCACACTAAACTACAGTTGTCGCTATGAAGTGGACTTGAAGTATGTTCTTTGCTATATGTTAAATGACTAGTATCTTTTCAAAAACGACAAACATTAATGAGTTCATCAAGTAGTAATAGCTTTTCTAAAACAATTTGAAATCAGTTCATCCACAAATCTCATAGAAGTTCATAAATTAGAAGTTCGTTCTCAAGTTTGTCTAATATTCTCTTAAGAGATTACTTAATGATTTCTTACTGTGGCTGTCATCACGCGTTACCGCCATTGTGTCCAGATCATCACCACTCAGAAATTTCTCGAGTCTTTTCTTAGACACAGTGGTCTAAACAAAGTACAGAGAGTACACATTTCTAACAACTTCAGTAATAGTTTTTATTATGATTGATTGAAAGGTAGCAATGAAAAGCTTCCATATAAAGACCAATATAAATACGAAACAATGTATTTATTCTAATACCTGAACCATGGTGGAAATCAGCTGTGGAAGCATGGCGAGTGGGAAGCGCAGTATGTTAAAGAGTGAGATGGAGGTAAAAGCTTTCTCTGCGTCCAGGATGTTGTCAGGACTCACAGACACAAACACAGCGAAGGTCGCCAGAGACACCTGGACACAATAAGACATGATATGAGCTCCATCTGCGGCCAGACCTCACAGACAAGCAGCAATAGTTAAGTAGTCAATAAAATGACTCCAAAATAAAAATGCTATTGAAATGTGCTTTCGAGATATACTTTCTTTTTAAGCATTCAACACACTTTAGTTTTAATCAAAAATATGAAATTAGATGAGTTTTAGATTTAAATCTGTTTCTGAATACTCTTTAGCCACTAAACGGTCAAGAAACAACATTCATATCATTTCTTATATAAAAACACTGTTATACTCACAATAGCTGGAGCACATGAAAATATGAAGGTGGAGACCGATGAGAGGTAGGCAAACTTCCTCATCACCTTCAGCTCCTTCTCTCGAATTTCCTGAACCTGAGCCTCAAAAGATGATTCCCAGGCGTAATACTTCAGAACCTACCACACGAGTGATGAAAAAGTAATAAATAAATAAATTAATTAATGTTCAGAGACACCAACAAACCAAGATTTCATAATCTCATTTGACTGGACTGAAAATGAAAATATGATACGAAGCATGTTGCATTCTCCAAAAAACAAAAGCTGTACTGGGACGGCAGCTTTTTTAGAAAGGTACCCATATGCAGAGTTGGGTTGATGACTTACAAATTGTAATCCATTACTGATTCCAAAATACAAAAATTGTAGTCAGTAACATAATCCATTACATTACACATTTTTAGGTAATATAACCAGACTATATTTCCATTACTTTTGACCTAACTCATTTATAGCAATGATAGGATGATCTTGTATTATATTGCTATAAAAATGCAAAGATTTAGAAAATATATTAAAGTTGTTGTTTTTAACAACATGAAGTGTGTTAAACGTAACATTACGTCAAGGTTTTCCGAACTGTTTGTGAAGGAACTGCAGCGGGTTTGTGAGGTAATGAAAAGCTATTAATGAATTAAATCATAAAAATGTTCAAATAAAATTAGTACTTTTAAAATCAATCAAAATAAAACGCTTACTATCAAAATTAAATATTTTATTTGTTTACCTGCATGACCATTAACCAATGTCAGAGAACAGTGAACATGCATGTGTGATTTATTTTAAAATCTCAGGGGTACTTCAAGTAAATATATTAGGTGAAAGAGGGTCAGATTTGTGAATTTGTGCATTTTAATGTGTTTGAAAGACAAAAGCCTTCCAAAGACATAGAAGCACATGGTTAAATAACTTCCTGAGTGATAATTCAAATGAAAATGAATGTGTTCATCAGTAGTTGATGCATTATTGAAACACTTCTTAAACCTGAAATGATTTCAGTGGTCAAATGCTGTCTTTCACAAAACTGGAAGACTTTCTGAGTGTATATAAGCGATACGCTATTTAAGAAAGGAAAATTGAAAAGATGAAATAGGGAGAATCAATAAATTATGAATAATTCAGTGCTATTGTTTAAATATGTAATCAGTAAAAAAGTAACTGTAGTCAGATTGTGAGTATTTTAAAATGTAATTTTATCCATTTACAAGTACTTCTTTTTTAAAATCTGATTATGTAATCCAGATCACATGTACTCAGTTACTACCCAGCTCTGCTAGTAGCTAGTATGTACCATGAAGGGACTAAAATGCACCCTTGAGGGGTAAATAAAGTACAAATGTGTGCCTTTGGAAAGCCTCAGTGACAGCTTTTGTACACTTTTCCCGAGAGGAGTGCAAGAAACCACTTACTTTTATTCCATTCAATATGTCATTCACAATTTTCATGCGTTTGTCTTTAAATTTCATGTTTTCCACCTGAAAAGAAACATGTTGCCCCTTAGTGGATATTGATGCAGTGTTATATATTTCTTTTCTAAGCAGATAACTCGTTTACAAGAGAAATGCTTTACGAAGCAAACCCAGTCACCTGGAAGCCTCTGGATTTGGTGGCCAGCCAGCCATTGATGGGCACCAACAGCACCATGGTCAACAGACCGGCCAGGACAGAGGGACCCAGCTCGATCCAGAGGAAGGCGATGGCCAGAATGATCTGCAGCGGACACGACCACAGCAGATGGATGAAGTTGGTGACGTCGTTAAATCTTTGGGCGTCCGCTGACATCAGGTTGACTATCTCTCCAGCGGTCGACTCTTTCCTAGAGTCGTTAGAAACGACTAATGCCTGAGAGGAACCAGTGATAATGAGACTTCACAACATCATCCACTGGCTATGGTATATCTACTAATAAATGTTAACATTACAGCAGATGTACCTTCTTATAAACGGCAGCCATGAGAGCCGTGCGTACTTTCATACCCAAGATAAAACATCGCTGGAAATACTGTTGTAGAAAAACCGACTGTAAAAAAGCCACCACCAAAAGCAGCACAGCATACAGGTAACCAGTCCATGCATGACTCGTTGTGTCCTGAGTGAAGGAGATCATTAACCTGTGACAAACCACATCTCACATCGGTAAGCAGTCCAGCGGTTTCAGAAACAGCACGTAAAGAACTAATAGGGTAATAACAGGTCTTTTTGCAGACCATATACCTGAGAACCAGCAGCTACAAAAAAAAAAAAAAATGTGGAAATGAAATGAACGCTGAAGGTCACTTACTTGAGAAGCTGTGGGCTTGCAAATGAGAGAAGATCTTGTATCAGTTTGAAGAGGGCCGACTCTAAAAGCACACCTTTGAAGGTTTTAGCGATGGTGGGAACCAGCCAGGAATTAGGATAGTTGGATTCAGAATCCTTTTTCTTCTTCTTCTTTTCTTTCTTCTTTCCCATCTCCTCCTAATTAGATATTAAAATATCGTGAGCGCATCAGTCAGTGTTTGGTCCTTAGATTAAAAAAAATTAGAATTGACATATTACACAAAAAGTGAAATTTAAAGATCAATTTTATATTGAAATGAAAGATGAGTGTTTTACCATTACTAAAACATCCTGACTGACTCCCTTAGCCAAGCCGTTCTGATGATCAGTTTTAGTCTTTGGTTTATTTTGTTTCTTCTGCAGTCTGCTGTGGGCTTTTTTCAGCTCTTTCGTCATAATGTCCTCAAACTCCTGACAGATGGTCTGAGTGGAGTCCTTCTCATTCAGATCCCACATGTCCTCCTGAACCAGAGGCCTCTTAAAGCCTTTGATTACCATGCTGAGGAACAAGATTCACAGGAGTATTATGCATATGAAAGACCGGTACATTGCACATACAGTATAGGACTTGTACTGGACAGACACAACAGTGACATGCAGAAGGTCATCAGCAGATGGTCTAATCAGTAAAAAGAAAAGAAAAAAAAGACAGATGAGAGAAATGCAAAATGAGGAACAAAAGTAAACTCAGATCCACCTGTTGAACCAGTTAAAGGTGATTCTGCTGAGAAACGTTGCTTTGGCTTCAGGATTCTGCAATGAATTTGAGACAGTTAATTTGACAAATATACATTCACTGAATGTTTAAGTGACATTACATGTAAGATTTCTCACACGCTTTCCGTACCGTCTGTGAAATTCTTTTAACTTCAGGTGAAACATCAGCGATGGCTGACAAAACCAAAGCGATCAGCTGCAGTCCATAGCTGATGTAGAACAGACAGAACCGCGGAAGATCGGTGATTTCTTCCTAAGGAAAATCATGTCAAATACATGATTATTTCAGCCACCTGTACAATAACATTCAATTCAGTGACATTACTTCATGCATTATAGCCACACATCTGTCATGCATCAAAAAAATGAACAATGATTTGTCAATATTAATTTATAGATATACAATTGATCATTGTTTGTTTATACTACAGCACATTAGAAAGTCATAATGTTAATGTTTATACTTCTTTAAAGCTTATAGTCCATACTGAAAAGCTACATTTAACAAATATATAAACAGTGAATCAAATTGTTAATTTACTTTATGAATGCAGATAAAGGTGGTAGTTGTCAGCAATCTTGTGGTGATTTCTTTTTTTCTAAAAAGCTTTCATAAGTGTTTTCTGTTGAGTATTGTATATCTGATGCATCAGGCTTTTATGGCTTATATAATCTGATCTATTAAGAATATGGATAAAAAGTTTACCAACAAAGTTGAATCATATTGATCATTTTGTCCAAAACAGCATATGCAAGCAATAATCCGCAGCACAGGCAGATGTGGAGCTGTGAGTGCTGGTGTCAGTACCTTGTTCAGTGCATCTCTCAGTAAGGTCTGGAACTGGAAGACGGCACACAGCACCTGAAGAAGCCAGAACACGAAGAGACTCCCGGAGTCCACACATCTCGGTCTGCGGCGCACACACTCCTGGCACAGCATCACAACCATCTGCACAAACACAAACCGCTCAACACATCAACACCTTCAGTTATTTACTGAGTGATCTTAACTCCATGCAGATTACACGGTTTATTAAATGAATGCTTATGAACGTTACCCATGAGACGGCGAACAGAACCGGATTGGTGTAGAGCACTGCTGGATGTTTCTGAGCTGTGGAATCACTCGACGGCCCATAATCCTCACCGAGAGTGAGAGCCAGCTCCGCTATCGCTGTCAGGAGCAGCAGGCCAGCCACAACTTTTACACGACAACAGCAATGAGAGGATGTGAGAGCATCAATCAATCAGACAACAAGTCACAAAACACTGGGTCACACTACTAAAGCCTTCATATATAAGGCTTTAAAAAAGTAGTTAAAATACGTTAAAGGGTTACTCCATTGCAAAATGAAAATTTTGTCATTAATCACTTACCCCCATGTCGTTCCAAACCCGTAAAAGCTTCGTTCGTCTTCAGAACACAATTTAAGATATTTTGGATGAAAACAGGGAGGCTTGAGACTGTCCCATAGACTGCCAAATAAATAACAGTGTCAAGGTCCATAAAAGTATGAAAACATCCTCATAATATCCATCTGCCATCAGTGATTCAACTAAAACAAAAATAATGACTTTCAAAATAATGACTTAATCAACGTAGCGCCATTTTGACAATTCTGAGCAGTACGCAGGGGGGTACGCTCTTCTGTGTCAGCTGCGCTGTGCTGATGCGCTTTTTGCTTTCAAACCAAAGAGTAAATACACATAAAAAACGTATACTTGTGGCACGGCTGATACAGAAGAGCGTACGCCACCTGTGTACTGCTCTGATTTGGAGAGACAGAGGAGAGGAAGTGTTGAATAAAGTCATTATTTTTGTTTTCTTCGTGTACAAAAAGTATTCTTGTTGCTTCATAACGTTACGGTTGAATCACTGATGACAGATGGAGTATTCTGACGATGTTTTCATACTTTCCTGGACCTTGACACTGTTATTTATTTGGCAGTCTATGGGACAGTCTCTAGCCTCCCTGTTTTCATCCAAAATATCTGAAATTGTGTTCCGAAGACAAACAAAGCTTTTACAGGTTTGAAACGACATGGTGGTGATTAATGACAAAATATTCATTTTGCGATGGAGTATTACTTTAATTGTGTCTTGTAATGCATTGTACAATCTCATTGTAACACTTACCAATTCATTTCTTAAACTATGCATTTTAAATTCAGTTATTATTATAATAAAAGATATAATGTATTACAACACAGATTATGAATAATTATAATGCATGATACATAAAGGCTTTAAGTAAATTGTTACCAACTTTATTTTTTGGGTTTGGATTAAATTCCAAAAATCTTTCAAATCTGAAATCTTTAAAAACTAAAAGATAGTGAAAATGAAGTAACTGTATAATCACAAATTATTATTTACATAGTCATAAACATGACTTACTGTTACTCACTTTAACTACACATTTTGTAAACGACAGATCTCTAAGACTAGCCAAACCTAAAGAAATATTTGACCAAATTTCTAAAATCTGACGACTGACTCCTCTTTGTCATTCTAAATCTTTATGTATTTCTCTTTTCTATGGAATAAAAAAGATAATATTTTGAAGAATGTTTCAGCTGTTTTTGTCAATACAGTGACAGTGGACTCTTACAATCATGGGGAGAATGTGACTTGACAAGGGTAAGAGTAAATGAGGACTGATTTGTCATTTTTGAGCGTACTCTCCTTTAAAGGCATGAAACAGAGGGTGTGATCAAATTGTGGCATATATCTGAGTGAAACAGCTTACTGCAACACAGAACTGAGAACAGTCTCCTGATGTTCACAGAAATGATGAGTGAGCTGATACTACGAGTGTTGAGATTTGACTTGAAGCAGGCAAAATGTTTCTGATTTGAACATTTTATTAAATGTGTCTTGCTGTGTTATATGTCGTTTACACGGTTTCAGTACTTGTTGTTCGTTGGACTATCTCCGATGAAATATTTTCAAATGACTGTTGTTGAATTATTAACGTCACCTGTTTGCAGATGTAGAGTTTTGAGAGCGGAGCTTTGGCTGGTTTCCTACAGAGAGTCGCAAAGTGCCATGGAGCACAAAGCCACAGGAAAGCTAACGGAAGCCACACCAGCACCGTTCTCTCCACACAGATCGGCAGATCCGGGTCCGAACGCTGCAGGTACGAGGCATTCTGACACACACACACATGAGTGAGGAAGACTGGGTGAGTGGCATGACGTCAGTGAAAGGACAGACTTGCAGGAGTTGATCTGCAGTCTCACTGTGACTCAGTGTGTCAGCGTGATTTTGCTGACTCTGTCAATGATTACATAGATTATAGTAGTTACACATGCAAAACAATGTATGACAGAAGTCATTTCATTATTATCAAAATACAATGTTGTGAACTTAGATTTTATTTCTTCCTCAGAAGTTACCTATTAAGGTCATTTATTTTAAGTGTAGGCGCAGGACGTCAGCCCGCTCAGACCTTTCATTCCAGTGGACATCTTGTTTTAATGTTGTTTACATCTTTGTGTTTTTGTCATTTGTGATATCATCCCATGTTTGGGTGTCACTCACAGTGAAGTAAAGAATAACATTAAAGAAGCTTGCTAAACATATTTGAGCATTGCATGTCTAATTATGTTATAAATTATAATAACTCCATATCTGTTTGACTAAGTTGAAATTTGCCATGATGTTTCTAAAATTGTTGAATTGTTTTTGTGCCCCTGTAACAAATGGAGTTTCATTTTGACTTTCTTCTTCTTTCTTTCTTTCTTTCTTTCTTTCTTTCTTTCTTTCTTTCTTTCTAATTTTAGGCATTTGTTTGATTCACACAGAATTTCTATTACCATATGCATTATGTAATTATTTGTTTACATCACAGTTTTTTCTTTCTGTTTTTCTTGTTACAGCTATATTTTTAAGCTCAATCCACTTCCAGTAATAAAAATTAACTTCTTAAATATAAATTCACATCTTAAATATAAATATGTTGTTTAATAAAACCACAATCATTAAAACACCATTAATCTACAATTATTTCACATAAGCCTTAATGTATTTACATACGATTTCTTAAAATATTTTACAACAAATCGCTATTTTGATACTGCTCAGAACCAATTGTAATGGGCATTAGCAATTTCTTTTACAAAATGATTATAAACTGATATGCTTTAGAATATGAAGCATATCTTTACTTGTCCCAGGAACATAATTTATTTAATAAATATCACTTTTTAGAAACATGAAAATTAGAAACTCCATAAAACAGAAGAATGTTTTATGTTGTATTAATGACGGAACTTACCCAGAAAATGGAGCCGCAGTATTCCTCTAGAGCAGCAGACATGTTTCTTCCATCACAACTGACCAGCAGCAAAAACAGATGCTTTTCTTTCACAGGACACGAACACCAGCTGACTCTCTCAGCTATAAACTTATATTGATTCTCTAAGCTGTAAAGTTATAATTCTGATGGATAAGTCACATAAACCTTGATCTATATTTTTCTAACTAGCCTTAACTTTGGTCTTCTATTAAATAATCCTCTAAGAGACGTCATCCACATCGGCTCCCTCAAGCTCCTCTATGTGACAATGTTGTCTCAGAGCGTCCTGTCTTAATAAATGGAAAGAAATGGGTTTAACCTTTCCCCAAAAAGAAACAGCCCAGAGATTGCATTTCAGTTTTCATTACTCACCAGTCTAAAGTCCAGATTCACCATACTCATGTACATGTGAGGAGGGACACACAGCGGGAGAAACACATTTCCCTCTTTCTGCTTCTGTGGGGTTAGGGGCGTAGGGTTTCCTGCCATTTCCTGTCTTTCACATAACAGCTTTAAAGAAAGATAAACAAAGCAGAGCTGCCTGTGGTTAGTGTTATGTTTGGGTAAAATGTGTATTATGCTTGTCATTGTTTAAGAATAGACTATCCGTCTTTTATGCTTCCTCAAGGTATTTCATATCTACAGTATATCCATATATAGCTGTTCAGGATTCCACAAACATCGCAACAATTTAACAACATGAGCCCTGGTAATTGGTAAAGCAAACACACACACACACAGAGAGAGAGAGAGAGAGAGAGAGAGAGAGAGAGAGAGAGAGAGAGAGAGAGAGAGAGAGAGAGGAGAGAGAGAGAGAGAGAGAAGGAGAGAGAGAGAAAGAGAGAAGGAGAGAGAGAGAGAGAGAGAGAGAGAGAGAGAGAGAGAGAGAGAAAGAGAAGAGAGAGAGCGGAGAGAGAGAGAGAGAGGACAGCAGAGAGAGAGAGAGAGAGAGAGAGAGAGAGAGAGAGAGAGAGAGAGAGAGAGAGAGAGAGAGAGTTGTCTGTAAATTCTTGCTTTAGAGATTAGATTAGATTATTGTCAATTATATTATACTAAGAGAACATTACTATGAAACATTCTATGCTCATATGAGAAGAGATTAATACCAAACAAGGGTAAGAATTTAACAAAAATATATAGGCAATGTATATGCCCATAAAACAACTTCCAAATTCCTCAAGATGAGAGAGATATTTTCATAAGGTCTATTTTTTATTTTTTTTTTCTATTATGATCTTCTGGCCACTGTTAATGTTTACAGTAAGTCATTACATTAGACATGATAAGATACAGTGCATTGTGACTCATAGAGGATTCAAGGACACATCAGCATGACAGACAAAATGACAATTACACAGCATTTTTGCTTATAATGGTTTCCCTAATGAAAATGATGTCACAGAATCCGTCAAATTAGCTATATTGGTAATATAAGCGCTATATTTCTGCTGAGCAAAAACTAAAGAATTTGAATAGTGATCTAATTCACTCACTATGTTACTATGCATTGCTAATAATGTTAACTATATTCTAATTATCATAGTAATACAGAATACCACCCCACCCCACCCCAATTCACAAATACATACCCTGTGTATGTGTAAGGGTGAATGGACACAGTTCAACTTCATAAGTGAGCTATTTCATTATAAAGGACCTCAGTGGCAATAAATAATCCATAAAAAAAAAATGATGTGTCATAGCTGAAGCACATCTGAGTATGCATGCAGAGTAGCAGCCAATATCGATCTGATATCAGTACTGTTTTTATCAGTCCAGTATATCTATACCTCACTTACTACACATATATGTATAAATTCAAAGAAAAAAAAGTTACCTAGATTACTGGATGAAAATTAACTACAGAAAAAATAAATCCTATGAAAAACTGAAATATAATAATAATTTTATACTTAACATGTGCAACATACGGCTTCAACTACTACTGGTCTCAGACTGGTCATGGTTACATTAAAGATGACTGAGGCAACTACTGCAGACCTCCACTGTGGGGAAGTAAGGCTAATATGAGAAGTATTGTCACAGCAACCATGCTTGTTATTTCATATTGGCTTGTGCCATTATGCTGTTCATGCCAGTATCAGTGTCTCCTCTGGCAACCCCAATCATGCACGATTGTGTGATCACAATCACAACAAAGAGGCCATGCTACAGACACTTGAGGAGAGCCACAGACTAACGTTTTCTGTCTCTCCTTTACCACAGATGCAGATTGAGACTCACGGTGACTGCTTAAACTCTCAAGCTACCTTTTCACATGGAGCACAGAAGAAGGGGCTTTTAAACTCACTATATTTGCACATTGGATATTTGTCACAGTACACTTTACAATAAAAGCTCCTCGGAGGAACTGAAGTACTTGTTGTTGTTTGAGCCTCATTCATGATCCCATTACTGAGTCCTTTTTTTTTCGGCCTGCATGGGGCACGTGCAGAGATCTGGAAGGAACATCCAACACCAAACTGATGCGGAGATATAGCCTCACATCATTTTTGCATGCTCATTGTCAAATCCGTTCACATGTAACTTTTTGCCAGCATGGTCTGAAGATGATTTGAGCCAAATTTGGTGAAAATCAGACAAATTGTCTAGGACAAGTTCGAAAAAATGTAGGTTTTTCAAACTATTGAAAATAGTGAAAAAACAAAAGCTTACAATTCTTAAATTTTCAAAGATTCAGGAATTCCGAAGAATTTTTCTTCTAGACCTTTTGTTTCAAAAGTTATTAGCATAAACATGAGTGAAACTTTGGACAAGTGGTGGAGTTTGAGTTATAGACACCAAATTTGCTTTGGTTAATTTTGAGACTGTCCTCTATCTTGTGTGCCAAATTTCATAAGTTTCCCACAAGCGGTTCTATGGGCTGCTATAGATTTAAGACGGCAAGAAACGGAAGAAGAAGAAGAAAACAAAAGAAGAAAAAGATCAAATATAATGGATACCAGAGGTGCCTTCGTACCTTCGGTGCTTGGCCCCTAACAAGAAAAGCACATTTTGACTATTTAAATTATGCAGTGATGAAAAAAAATTGGCAAAATACATTAAAAAAAGTGAAAAACCATATTCAATATTCAGCCTTTGGCCAAGTGTTTCATTATATTTGGTCTCAGCACAAACTGTGCAAATTAGGCAACAAATTTTATAAAAATTTGTTAAATTGTTACAGATATTAAACATTTTCGGAAATTCACTGACAACAATAATTGTAATGTAGTTTGTCAAAATAATTTCCATCTGGCTAACAGATTAACATTTATACATTTTTATAACAGTGCATTACATATGAATATTATAGCATTCCACACATTATAATTATGTGTCATTGTTTTTAAAGTGTATATTGAAATATTGTTTTCATGTCAATAAAAAGAGAGATATCTTCTTTATCTGTTTGTTACACAAATATTCTAAGAATACAACAGAAATATTTTACCAATCCACCCACAATGGATACAGTACATTTACATGTTTTACTATGTAAGAACAGGTTTCAGTTTCTTTACAAAAATCATGATTATTTAATTAACAATTTAATTACATTTTCATAATCCTTAAGCCATAACCTATTTCCCTTAACATATGACACAGAAACACTCTATGTTGACAACAAGTTTGTAGACTATTGTAAATATTAGGGCCAGCTGCCCTAAACTCAAATTGGTTCTTGGCACTTTTAGGAGAAATTGATTATTAGATTAAAAATAAGATTTAAGAATTATGAAGGAGCAAAGTAAATAATAGACTCAGGGGCTGTTTACATGACACCGTAAGGGTTAGTGTAAGGGTTAAAGGGATAGTACACCAAAAAATCCCCCTCATGTCGGTCCAAACCCGTAAGACTTTGTTCATCTTCGGAACACAAATTAAGATATTTTTTATGAAATGCGAGAGCTTTCTGACCCACCATAGACAACAAGGGAAGGCACAGAAAGGCAGTAAGGATATTGATAAAATAGTCCATGTGATCAGTGGATCAAATATTATAATTTTTATTTATTTATTTTGAAGCTACAAAAATACTTTCTGCGCACAAAGAAAATAAAAATAACTTTATTCAACAATTCCTTTCTTCCCTGTCACTGTCCACCATAATTCACAAAATTACCATGACGCATCTGATCTTAATTTGTGTTCAGAAGATGAATGATGGTCTTACAGGTTTCGAATAAAATATAATTTTTCTATATATATATATATATTTATTATTATTATTATTATTATTATTATTATTATTATTATTATTATTATTATTATTATGCTCTAAACAATGTAATGTCATTAAAAAAAAAAAATCATGAAACTTTTTTTTTCTGGGTCTCCGGAGGCTATGATGCTTTCTAAAGCCAGATTAAAATATATCTATCAGAATTAGTACCCAGAAACACAACTTTTTCTAATATCTTTGCATTTAAAGGTAGATTAGAAAAATGAAAATAATAATAATAGTAATAGTTATAGTAATAAAAAGAAGAAGGTTACAAGGGAGATAAACTCTTTCCACATGCATCATACAGTGAATGGATAAAAACAGTAATGATAGAAGCAGGTCACAGGTAACATTGTAGGGATGTCTCTAGGAAAATGTGAGCTGGAGGACTAAGAATGGCATATCAAATTGAATAGAAAAGAAAATTGGATTTATTATAATTTTTGTTAATATTTGAGAAATATTTATTCCTAGCTGCTCTCATAGCTCTCTGGAGTTTCGATAACATATGAAATCTGAAATTTGTCCCATTTCCATTTACGTTCTGCACTTCTGCACTAATAAACACAACAGACAGTGTAATTATTACTCCAGGAAGATGATGATTTTTCAGGTTTAGATGTCCAAGGAGTCATTGAGTTCATAATAGTTATGCAAATAGAAATAAAAAGTGCTCATGTTTTGTTATAACGTGTTACCAGACACTCTGTAACAACTCACTGTTACTGGTTTATCAAGCAGCTAATTTTCTCCAAATCTCTCATCGGTCTATTCTGATTGATCAACACAGTTTCAATGATGAGTCATTATCTACCCTAAACCCAGGATAGAGTGGATGAGTGAATGTGGTCTGGACTGTGTGGATGAGGATCATTGTGTCAGAGATGCTGTAGAAGGACAGAGTCCCTGCACTGTGATCCACATACACTCCTATTCTACTGCTGATGGGCTTTACAGGAAGTTCAGTCCATGTATTATTGTGTACAAATGAATTAATGGTGGGAGAGTGGCAAAAACACCAGGACTGATCAATATTTCCAAATCCACATTGATCCACTGATTCCAAATCCACACAGGAGGAGCATCCCTTCCTCCTGATGCTCTTATATGACACTGATATAAACACAAACCCACTCCACTCAATCTCCCAGTAACAGCGTCCACCCACATTCTCTCTACACAACACCTGCTGCCAATAATCAAATCTCTCTGGGTGATCAGGATATAGCTGTTCTGAGTAAATGTAACTGCAAGTGTTAGTGTAAGTAATCGCTCTGTTGCTCTCAGACAGACAGATGCATCGATTCACTGTGTTAAGATCCAGAATGAGCTGACGGTAATCTGATGGAGATAAAACACATCAGAAACAAGGATTACAAATCCGTTTGATATTTTCATGTAGTTGAACTCTACATGTTCAGTGTATCATCAGTGTCTCAGTACAGATGACCAGATATCCTGTGCAAATCATCATTTACATCATCAATCGTAAAAGGATTAACTCTTCTCTTTTACCATCTACAGAATGAACATCAACACAACAAATACATTTTTCTTCCTATTTTCTTAAGCCCTGTTCAAACCCCCAGAGATACACAGTAACAAAGCAACATGATCCCATTTATTTACTATGGAGAAATGGTGCCTTCCAGTGTCATGAGACAGAAAGACCACTGGAAATAGAACTGACAACCAATAAGAGTTAGGGTATATTATCAGCACAATATCAGAATCGGCTGATAAAGACTTAAAATATAATAATTGGCATTGGCCTAATATATATACCCGAGGTCAATTTACATTCCAGGGCATGTCAGTTTTGGGGACACACATCCTGTTGAGGCAGGGGCTAAGGCACTAAGAATAGGGACCCCATCCACAAGTAGTGGAGTCCATATGGCAGAGGTATGACAAAGCAGAAGTGAGCTCACTGTCACCTCTGCTTCATGGCTGGATGACATGGCACAGATGTGGCCAAGGTTTCATCTGTAAACCTTACTTTTGGATTGCTGAACTCCTAGGAGGTCTAGCTAGGGGTTTGCCAAGAGAGAGTCCACTTGCTTCAGCCCAAGTCTGGTTCTCAATTCTGATATCTCTCCTGAAAAGCACTCCCTTGGAGATTCCTGTCCAGTGGGACCTTCTGTCCCAAGTTCAGGGGACATTCTATATCCCACAGTTGGAGATTTGGAAACCTTTGGTCTGGCCCCTAAGGGATATGAGGTTGTAGATTCCAGTATTTCAACCGAGGTTGTTGAGACAATCCTGAGTGCCAGAGCTCCATCCACTAGGAAACGGTATGCCCTAAACTGGCAATGCTTTGTGTTATGGTTTGAACATCACCTGAAACCAGTTCACTGCCCGGTTGGTACAATGCTGGAGTATGCCTTTCTGTCAGCCTGGCTCCAGCCACTCTGAAGGTATTTTCTGCTAGCCAGATAACTTTGGATGGAGTTTTGGGAGGCACCTTTTGGCGTCTTAGCTCTTGCATGGTGGCAGACAGCTGAGGCCTATCTGCCAGTCACGAACATTGGCCCGAAGGAAACTAGCAGAAGCTCCATTTGAGCCTTTGGAATTTAATTAAGTGAAGACGGTGACTCTTAAAGTAGCTCTTCTTTTAGCATTGACCACACACAAAAGATTAGGAGACCTGCAGGCTCTGTCAGTAGCCCTCTTGCTTAGATTTGGCTCTTGGAATAGTCAAAGCTACAAGCAGGTCAGTATTTATCAGGGTTGGCATTAAACTCTGCAGAACCGTGGCTCTCCAGGACCAAAGCTGGGCAGCCCTGATCTATGTCCACTGCCCAGGCTCAGCTCTTGGTCTGTTTTGGTGGTCACAACTGGGGTATTGTGGTCACTAAGTAGCACCTTTCACACTGGATCACAGACCCCATCACTCTCTCCTATGAGGCATGTGGGGTGGCTTTGCTTATAGGAATCAGGGCCCACTCCACTAACAGCACTGTGTCTTCCAAGCATCTGGCCAGGGTTGCACCTTTGCAAGAAGTTTGTGCTATGGCAGGCTAATCATCTCCACACACTTTCATCAGGTTTTACAGTTTGGATGTGGATTCAGATCCTGGTCCTGATCCAGGCCCTGAGGTCCAGGGGTTGATCCAGGTCCTGTATGCACTCAACAATTATCTATGCCAGAGTTTCACAGCCTTGTGGGGCAGGCAACCTCCTTTGGCTTAGCACCTTCGGTATTAACATTCCCATTGTCTCAATGCCATGACATAGCATCAAAGTACCTATTCAAAAGGAAATGTCTCAGGTTATGTATGTAACCTGGTTCCTGAGAAGGGAACAAGATGCTGTGTTGCTTTTGTCATGCCTGTGTGTCTCGGTCAGAAAATTAAAATCTTTTAACATGCATTGCTACATCATCATGTCATTTTCAGCTAACTGGAAATTGCCATGTGTACTCACCTGCTTCAGTGCCATGACACAGTGTCTCATTCTGGTTCTTAAACCAGAGACACTCGATATGGGTAACACTTTACAATAAGGTTGTATTAGTTAATGTTAGTTAATGCATTAGTTAACATTAACTAACAATGAACTATGCATCTGTTCAACATTACTTAATCTTTGTTCATGTTAACTTATTCATATACTAATGTATTAGTTAATACGTTAGTTAACATGAACTAACAATGAACAACTCCACTCTTCAGGATTACTTAATGTTAACTTACACATTTACTAATGCATCTCTTCACATTAACAGATTAACTAGTTGATGTGGTTAATGCATTAGTTAAAATGAACAAAAAATTAACAACGCAAAACAAACAGAATAATATAAGTTTAATTTCTAGTCATATTAGAATCTTAGTTTTACCAGGAATTTATATAATTTGTGACTGGATTTTCTAAAGACATGTCTACATGAGCAGTCAACCAGTAGCATTACAGTGACAGCACTAGAAATGCCTGACATTCAACGAGTCTTTGGTGTTGTAAAAACAGCTTTAGTGACTTACATTGTAGAAGGTCGTTTCTGGTCCTAGAAACTAGGTTGGTAAATGTGACTGTGGAAATCAACAGACATGAAAAGTGTAATTCTCAAGTCAAGAGAAAATTATCTCTGCATCCATTCCTAAGCCATTTCTAATATGTTGTTCTACCTCTGTCTGAGATATTTTTGAGCTCCTCTTTGCAAAAATCCTCCAGTTTGTCTCTCATCTGACGGGCAGATTCTCTCAGGCCATCAAAAGAGAAGAGAGAAGTGAAGGGAATGTTGGGTACTTCTGTTGATTCAGGAGGTGGTGAAAGAGCCTGGAAACTCTACAGGAAACAGAAATCAAATCTCGTCAACTCAAATCTGAATGATAAAGCATCTAGCAACAACATAAATGTCCATATAAAAGTACATTTATGGACATACAGAGGATTTTATAAATATTAGGTGCAAAATCTGAACTAGGGGTTTGAGAGCATGTCCCACAGAAAATGTTTGATTATCCTGATCTACATATGCACATTTAAAGATTTTCGTAGGGAACAAATGTGATAACATTTACTTTAAAACCATACTACTCTTTTCATTTTGTTTGTGCCATGAATGTATTGCTACTTTTGCGTCACTAAGCTTACATTAAAATGTCTTGCTTTGGTCTGCACTCACGAAGTGTTCTGTTCGTTATGCTAAACTTTACTAAAACTCAAACTAAATATATAAAAACTATATAAAATAACTAAATGGTTAATATTGTAATCATCATTGTCTGATGGAGGGAACGGAGACATTGTGTTGAAATACCAACACTAATTGTTTTTCTTTAGAGCCCTAAGCCAGTGCAGTCAGCAGTACTGTCTTTAGAGATAGGTACAGGTCCTTCTCAAAAAATTAGCATATTGTGAAAAAGTTCATTATTTTCCATAATGTAATGATAAAAATTAAACTTTCATATATTTTAGATTCGTTGCACACCAACTGAAATATTTCAGGTCTTTTATTGTTTTAATACTGATGATTTTGGCATACAGCTCATGAAAAACCCAAAATTCTTATCTCAAAAAATTAGCAGCATATCCTGAAAAGGTTCTCTAAACGAGCTATTAACCTAATCATCTATTTCAACTAATTAACTCTAAACACCTGCAAAAAGATTCCTGAGGCTTTTTAAAAACTCCCAGCCTGGTTCATTACTCAAAACCGCAATCATGGGTAAGACTGCCGACCTGACTGCTGTCCAGAAGGCCATCATTGACACCCTCAAGCGAGAGGGTAAGACACAGAAAGAAATTTCTGAACGAAATCCTGGGAAATACAGTTCCCAGACTGCTTTATCAAGGCACCTCAGTGAGAAGTCTGTGGGAAGGAAAAAGTGTGGCAAAAAACGCTGCACAACGTGAAGAGGTGACCGGACCCTGAGGAAGATTGTGGAGAAGGACCGATTCCAGACGTTGGGGGACCTGCGGAAGCAGTAGACTGAGTCTGGAGTAGAAACATCCAGAGCCACCGTGCACAGGCGTGTGCTTTTGAACCAGAAACAGCGGCAGAAGCGCCTGACCTGGGCTACAGAGAAGCAGCACTGGACTGTTGCTCAGTGGTCCAAAGTACTTTTTTCGGATGAAAGCAAATTTTGCATGTCATTCGGAAATCAAGGTGCCAGAGTCTGGAGGAAGACTGGGGAGAAGCAAATGCCAAAATGCCTGAAGTCCAGTGTCAAGTACCCACAGTCAGTGATGGTCTGGGGTGCCATTTCAGCTGCTGGTGTTGGTCCACAGTGTTTTATCAAGGGCAGGGTCAATGCAGCTAGCTATCAGGAGATTTTGAAGCACTTAATGCTTCCATCTGCTGAAAAGCTTTATGGAGATGAAGATTTCGTTTTTCAGCACGACCTGGCACCTGCTCACAGTGCCAAAACCACTGGTAAATGGTTTACTGACCATGGTATTACTGTGCTCAATTGGCCTGCCAACTCTCCTGACCTGAACCTGAATAGAGAATCTGTGGGATATTGTGAAGAGAAAGTTGAGAGACACAAGACCCAACACTGTGGATGAGCTTAAGGCCGCTATCGAAGCATCCTGGGCCTCCATAACACCTCAGCAGTGCCACAGGCTGATTGCCTCCATGCCACGCCGCATTGAAGCAGTCATTTCTGCAAAAGGATTCCCGACCAAGTATTGAGTGCATAACTGAAAATAATTATTTGAAGGTTGACTTTTTATGTATTAAAAACACTTTTCTTTTATTGGTCGGATGAAATATGCTAATTTTTTGAGATAGGAATTTGGGGTTTTCATGAGCTGTATGCCAAAATCATCAGTATTAAAACAATAAAAGACCTGAAATATTTCAGTTGGTGTGCAATGAATCTAAAATATATGAAAGTTTAATTTTTATCATTACATTATGGAAAATAATGAACTTTTTCACAATATGCTAATTTTTTGAGAAGGACCTGTATTTTAGCTCCACTGCCTGCAGCAGCTCTAAGGGTCCTCCCCATAAATGCCTGGAGATGACCAAGAGAAGATTCCAAGAGGGTACCAGGTGAGGGCAGGGAGGATTTAGCTTCAGACTTACTACAGACTTATCGCCACTGCATTATGACGTGCGGGCGATAGTGGCAACATGCACCTTCAGGGTGGAGGGAGATAGCCTTTGCTCCAACCCTTCCTGCAGGAAGAAAAAAAAAAAACCTGACTGGACATCTCTGGGGGTCCTCTTTAAAGCGTAGAAGTGCCTTGTACAGGGCGCTCTCGCTGAAGTGATGGTGTTGACTAAAGCTGGTGGTAGATCACCTAAAACCTCTGCATCCCATCCAGAAACCACACATGGAGGTTTCAGAGGTCTGGATGCGGGTGGCAAAGGGTGCCCAGTCTCTGAAAAAGCAGATCCTTCCTCAGAGGAATCTGCCAGGGAGGGGCTGATGTGAGGAGCATCAGTTTTGGAAACCAGCTTCTGTTGGGACAGTACGGTGCAACTAGCAAGACCTGCTCCTCGTCCTCCCTGACCTTGGACTATGAGCAGCACGATTGAGCTCTCCCTGGATGTGAATGGCATGAAGCAACCTCAGATGCTTATGACTCCAAAGGAGGAGATGGCAGGAGAGTTGTGACTTGCAGCAGGACTGTAGACCACCTTGAGGATTGATGTACGCAACGGCCGCAGTGTTGTCTGTCTGGACCAGTACTTACTTGTCGTGTAGCAACGACTTAAAGTGATACAGAGTAAGCCATACTGCTAGCAATTCGAGGCACTACACTACAGCCTAGGTCCTGTCCAGGAAACCAATGCTGCATGCCCATTGCACATGGTGCTCCAGCCGACGACAGAGGCATCCATTGAGACAACAACAACCTGCCTAGACACTTGCATTAGAAGAACTCCTACCCATGGAAAAGCAAGGTACAGCCAAGGGCTGAAGGTCTGGCAGCAGGACTGGGTAACTGTGACCCAGTATGTGTATATATATATATATATATATATATATATATATATATATATATATATATATATATATATATATATTTTTTTTTTTTTTTTTTTTTTTTTTTTTTTTTTCACGCACGTGAAGCTGCACCAGAACAATCATACAACCTATTTGGCAGTCTCATATGAAGCAAACTGAGCAATGTGACTGTGGCTGTGGATGCCATGTGCCCCAGGAGCCCCCAAAACTGTTTCAGTGGAGCCACTTTCCTGCCTTTAAATGAATTTGGGCAGTTCAGAATTGACTTGGCATGCTCAGCTGGAAGGCGTGGTGTCAGGTTGACAGAGTCCAACTCCATAAAGAGAAAAGAGATCCTCTACACAGGGGAGGGTTTGCTCTTTTCCCAGTTGACCCGAAGCCCCAAATGGCTGAGGTGTTTGAACACCAGGTCCCTGAGTTTGCATAACTGCCCTCGACTGGGCCAGTATGAGCCAGTCGTCAAGATAATTGAGAATGTGAATGCCTCTTTCCCTTATAAGAACTAGGGCTGCCTTCACAATTTTTGTGAAGACCCGAGGTGACAGGGACAGTCCCAAGTGGAGAAACTTGTACTGATATGCACTTCTCTTGAACTCAAAGCAGAGAAACAGCATGTGCCAAGGGAGAATTGAGACATGAAAGTATGTGTCCTTCAGGTCAATTGCTATGAACCAGTCGTGAGGACGAATGCACTGGGGAATGTCTCTCTGAATTAATATTTTGAACAGGAGCTTGTGTAAGCCCAGTTCAGGATGCATAGTTTCAGGATTGATCCTTAGGTAATGAAGTATGGGCTGTAAAACCCTGACTTCATGTTGGCAGGAGGGACTGGCTCTATTTCGTCCTTTGCCAGCAGGACTGTGAACTCTGTCCATAAAACAGGAGCATCTTTGTCCAGCACAGAGGTATACAGAATGCCCCTGAACTTGGGATATGATTTTGCGACCCTTTTTTCTGCCGGTGCAACCAATTTTTGTGAACGGTCGCACTGGTCGCAATAATAAGGTTGTCTGGAGATCTAGTGAGAATCATTCAAATTCTGCACAGAAATCTTGCTGAAAAGCACTGACATACGTCAGGAAACCAGAAGCGGTAACACTAACTGTAACCATGGTGTTGTGGTAGAAATAGTCGAATTCATTATATCATTCATTTCATGGTTTGTACAACCTTTTGAGAGAGAAATTTAAGCAATTTTCAATGACTTTCAAGCATTTCACACAACTATTTCCAGCACTTTAAAGCTCTAAAATGATCCAGTTTGAATGTTATTTTTAATGGAATGAACAAAATATAGCCTAGTTTGTGGTAAACAAACACTTATGTAAAAAAAAAACATCAAATCACAATTATAACCAGTAGACATAAGCAAAGGAGCACATACTGGCTTATTATTCATTGATTTCTACCTTTTCTTTATATTTGGAATTATAAAATCACTATTATAAAATATCAAATCATCAAGAAATCAGATTTAGTCAGAATTTTACACTTTTTGTGTATGAAGTAAGAAAAGTCACAAACTTTTCTTCAATTTGCTATTAAATCACATAATCACTGAAGTTGGTCAGTTCCATATGCTAGAAAAATAATGGTACACTTTTTATAGTTGTATTGGAATGAGGAACAATTTTTTCATTGATCTTTTGGTATGTGAGAGGTCTTTGTACCATTAAAACGTCCTGCAAGTTTCATAGCTTAAGACGTCCTCCCCATTATAAAACAAGCCATTTATTTAATCAAGCTCTAAATACAGCTCGTTCTGGATCCACGGTGCGAAGTGACGTCACGGTGCGAAGTGACGTTCCAACCATTTGCATATGACCGCCTCCAGCACAAGACAACTACGCTCATTTCGTATCGTTGTCGCGCCGCGCGCCTCACAAGTGTTCAGTCGACGGACAGCGAGTGGGTCTGTGTACAGAAAAATTACAATGCCACGCAGTATGGCGTTATTTCCCTGTCAAATGTCGAGAACGCATTATTGTAGCGCGAAAGTACATTAATATAATGTGCGAGCGCGAATCTCTCTGCTCGCGCGCGGAATAAAATGTGCGGGAACTGGGCGCGCGCTCTCAGATACACGTTGCTCTTGTAAGAATTTTCTCTGGGCTCGCTCAGAGAGTATGCCTGCACTTAAACCGTGTTCAGCGTGTATGTTCTTAGACTGTGTCCCGTGCATTCGCGCATGGCCAAGTACTCTTCTCTTCGAACTCTTTCTCTTTGCTCTTGGCATAAACGCTGTCAAAACGGCAACAACCAATCAGAAATAGGCTTCAACGACTGACCAATGAAAACGCGACATCGTACATGGAATCACCCGCTACTAAACAGTTACGCTCAATCCGCAAATGTTCTGGCTGGGGGTGTTAATAATTGATCCATAGGCACTGTCGTTAGCCAATCATAACAGTGGGTGTTAACACTGAACTCTTAAAGGGAAAACAACCCAAAAACAGACTGTTTGAATCAAAGGATGAGAAACAGGGTGGGAAAATGTCATAATTCACTACATTTTAAAAGTTTTTTTTTAAAAAAACTATAGTAATACTATAATTGCACCTAGGGGACCATAATAATAGAATAAAAAAACCCATGTCATGACCCCTTTAAGAGTGGAAGATATATATTTTCTGCATATAAAAATTAGATTTTGCACCTGTTACTGTTGTAAATAAAAGTAAATTTTGTATGCATCTTAACTCAAGCTTAGTGCTTTACTGACAAATCTGTATAAACAATAAACAAAAGGACATGAAATATTATTAGTAATTAATTATTATTATTATTAGTATTAATTAGTATTATTGCAAAACAATAGTAATTTTATGATTAAATGATCTTTATTTTGAATACCCCCACACTTCAACCCCCAACGCTACCAAATCTGTACGCCACCATCTGTAGAACTTACTGTAGTGGCGCTGGTGCCACTGCTCTCAAATGTTAGTCTGGAGCCCTGCCACAGTAAGGCAGCAAGGTGGAGCACAGGGACCCGACCCAACCAGGAAGGCCCAGCATCCCAGAGTGGGGTCTGAGCATGCAGTGTAACACTTACCTATAGCATCCTCAACTTGCACTCCACTGAGCACTGGAGATAGGAGGGGGATGAGAGTGGCAAGGCATAGCATCATACACTGCCATCCATGCCCTCTTGGGACCCAGAGATAGAGGAAATTACTAGCTGCACTAGTCTGGCCCTCCTCCGGGGGAAAATCAGCTCCCTCTGTCTCTGGGTCACCCATCTCAGGAGTGCAGTTTTACCCACCGCTTGGAGGATTAACCAGTGGGTGAGATGGGTGGCATCAACTTCCTTTGTGGGGTTCGATGTCACGGTTGAGCTGACTGTGCCGGATAAAAAAACAAAAACAAAAAAAACAATTTGCTGCAGAGGTCAGGCGCCCTTGGTGGCAAGCAGACTGAGGGCCAGTCCAAATGTTTTGGTAACATGTCAGGGCATGCCCTTGATAGCCTTGGCCTGCTTTTAGACTGTAGAGAACTGCTGCGCACAATCATCAATAGCGTCGCCAAAAAGGCCACCTTGTGAGATGGGAGCATCGAGAAAGCAGACTTTAACAACATCTTACAACTTTGCAAGGTTTAACCAGGGGGCGCTTGGACCACCAAGATGGACATCGTGTGGCCTAAGGGATGCCATCAACCCCGACTCAGAACTACCCTTGTGCTGTAGCGTGGTAGACTTGTAGGCTAGCCATCGCATGCAGGGATGAGATGGCCTGTCCATCAGCACGGCAAGCCTTAGCAACTAGAGCTGCTCTTATCTTACAGGTGCTGGTCGGGACTTGCAGTTTACACCACCAGGTGGCAGCACTTTGTGGCATGCACCGCAACTGCACACTCCACTTGGGAAATCTCTACATACCCCCTTACCGCCCACCATCAAAGGTAGTAAGACAGGAAAATCTTTTGAGGCAGATTTTGCCATGTATGGCCTACCATACTGGCACTAACTTCCATACTGCCCTCTGTACTGACAAAAGATTTTTATTCACCTCCATGAAGAAAGGTGCAGTGTGAAGCAAGTTGATTGCCTTGTCGCCCTGCACCCCCAGAAACCAATCTACCAGACGCGATCACTCTGAACCAACTCTAAATCCGATGCAACAGAAGGAAACACCACAGAAGCATGAACCTCAGCATCATCTTTATACCCGAAACCTAACAGCCCTCTCTCCAATGCAGCAATCCGACATCTGGTTCTCATCTAGAGCACCAAATGACGCAATGGGTTGCTGTGACCACCCACACAACATTCTGAGGAGAAAGAGGTCAACAGGATTTTGCCAGTGAGAAAAAAAAAAAAAAGTAAAAATGCCCCCCTCCACCCCTCAAATTAAAAATAAATCCCCTCTTACAAGAGTCACCTAAGAGAGGAATTCCCCCATTTTCAAAAATGAAATTCAGGTCCTGAATAAATGTCTTAAAATCCTGATTGGAGTATCACTATAAATAATTCTACATGATAAAAATAAGGCTTTAAAAAGATGGATATCGGTGATCATATCGGCAGATACTGCTTTCTGTGATCGACGAACAGTGATCAGCTTCAAAAATCCTGATCGGAGCACCCTTAGCCGACATGGTCATGTTCCCAAGTGAACATGAACTACCCATGAACGCAGTCCCAGCATGCTTAAGCCCAGGCTTGTGAGACAGAGATCTTGGCCATCAGATAAGGACAGGAAACGACCACATCCAGAAACACACGAGTGGAAAGACTTGTTGAAAAAGAAAATGGCACATCACCCATGAACTCTTTCAGAGGAATGTTCTATTATGAAAAAAGTGCTGAAGCACCCAGGGGAGGTTGTGGCATAACCACAGCTCTTGTGATCTGCAGCATGCACCAAATCTTCTCAGGAAGAGCTGCAGAAGCCCTGGAACGCAACCCCCACTGACGCGGTCACACCAAAACTCATTCTGTACGATACTCTTCCATAATAGCAAGCAGAAGTGCTGTGCTCTGAAGCGAAAAGCTGAATGTGCGATTGCACTTGTTCTTCGTTTTATACCCGCTATGCAAATTTCGCACGCCAATGGGCATTGATTTGTTTTGTTAAACTCGAAGGTGATAGGGTTCTGAGGCGAGTTCTCAGGCCAAATTCATCAGCCTTTCTGACGTAATGTTGAACGTGACTGACTCAAAAGGAACTCAGTTTGGTACTCGCTTGCTGTCTGAGCTGTGGCTTTTTGTGTGCATGTGCACAGACAGAATCTATCACAGTTCGCAAGAACCGCACTGAAAACTCTTTTGAGATATCTTATGCTTGAATGGCTTAAAACACTAATGTTTAAACTGACAACACTTAAAACATGTGAGAATGCTCAACTTTCTTGAGGAAGCAGCACTGGCCCGATCGTTCAGCCCCTGCTACCTGGTGTAAGTGTGGATGGTGTGTGCCGATGCCCACAATGTCACAGTCCACCTGCTGTCAGAAGGCTGATCTGGACCATGTATTGTGTGGTCACTCTTGCATCACCATGTTTCGCAAACTTGCGAACCCTGGATCACAAAACCAGTCATAAGGGTCAATTCTTTTATATAAGATTTAATAAAATAAATAAGCTTCCCATTGATGTATGGTTTGTTAGGATAGGACAATATTTGACCGAGATACAACAATTTGATACAAAAATCTGGAATCTGAGGGTGCAAAATTTTTTAAAAAAAATAAAATATTGAGAAGATTGTTTTCAAGCTTGCCCAAATTAAGTTCTTAGCAATGCAAATTACTAATCAAAATTAAGTTTTGATATACTTATGGGATAAAATATCTTCATGGAACATGATCTTTACTTAATGTCCTAATGATTTTTGGCATAAAAGAAAAAAGATAATCTTGACCCATACAATGTATTACTGGCTATTGCTACAAATATACCTGTGCTACTTATGACTGTTTTTGTGCTCCAGGATCACATTTAGCATACAGTGCATACTTAACACAGCTGAAAACCAAAAGAGGTCGAACAAATTTAGAGTGATGTGGGCAGAATACTTGCTGTGCATGAGTATTTTAGCAGCAGAGTTTTGAATATATTGCAATCTAACAATGGAGCAGGCAGGCAAACCTATAAATAAGAGCATTGCAATAATCAAGACGGGATATGGTAAAAGTATGGATGACTGTTTTGGCGTCTTTGACTGATGACGAAGCTGGGCTGGGCAAGGCAACGTAATTGAAAGAATGCTGATTTGGGGACAGAGTTGATATGAACCTGAAAGGAGAGAGAGGAATCTAAAGTCTCAACTGTTCAAATCTTCCTGGAGACAATTGGTAGCAATAGTTCTACAATCTATTTACAATGCAACACTGCAGAGCTCAGCTTCAAACCTTGATCAAACTCACCTACATGTAACATTCCAGTAGTTCTGTAGATCTTGATTAGATTGTGTTAGTGTTTGTGAAATTCATTTTATCTTCCTGAAGAAACAGAGAACTGTTTCCTAAGACAAATCCAGTTCCTGAAGTCCCTCAACAGTTCTCGCTAAAGGATCTCACTGAAGTCCACTAGATCTTTGTTACCTTCAGGAACTGGGTGTGATCCTGTGTGTGTGAAAGCTGCTCCAGCTCAGCGTCTCTCCTCCTCAGAACATTGATCTCCTGCTCCAGTTGTTCCAGTCCTCCTTCAGCTCGACTAAATGCAGCCTGTTCCTGATCTCTGATCCGCTGTATAAACTCAGAACGGCATCTCTCAATGAAGCAGATGAGCTCAGAGAAGTTCTGCTCACTTTCCTCGACTGCTGTCTGTGCAGAGCCCTGTTAGGACACACAAAACAAACAAACAGTGGTTTCAGAGAGACTGAAAGAGGAGAGTCCTAACTGAGACTTTTCAAACTCACCTTATAAGACTCCACAGCCTCTCTCAGCTGCTGAAGATCTTTCTCTCTCTGCTGAATTCTCTTCCAGAAGGACCTCTGCATTATCTTTATCTCGATCTGGAGGACAAACCAATGCTTTTTTGTTGTTGTTGTTTTTTTAACACAACACAGAAATGAAATAATTTTATTCATCTTGCATGTTTTTCTACTGCAGAAAATAGTAATGAAAACAAGAATTCAGTTTGTTTGTTTGTTTTAGGTCCAGGGATAGAAAAAAGAATAAAAACAGCCTGCAGAATTAAATTTCCACGTTGTTAAGTATCATATGCCCCTTTTCACTGATTGGTCTGCAAAATATCAACATATGCCATCATCAGTTCATCCACTGTTCCATATTATAGAATAATAGTAAATAGTTTATAGAGCTATATAGTGCAATAGTTTTAGGATATATAGGATTCTAAGTGTTTATTGCAACTACAGTCTAAAATTCAGCAACAATCAGTCAATCAGACCTTGGAAAGTCTGAATGGGGGAATCCTAAAATCTCAAAACCTGCCTGCTTTTTAAGTGAAGACGATACTGACATGTGTGACTGACTATGTTCCAGGCACTGCTACTTTCTAACCTTACTAAACCAGGAAAATACTAATAATAATCATTTTAAATTTATTTTTGAAAAAAATTAAAATGTTGCTATAAGAATAGACATGAACAATTTTACAAATTGATAGATTTCTATTTTTACAACAAAAAGCAATTTAGAAGTAATAAGCTATTTTCTTTCCTGTTTTTTGACCCCCTCTTCAGAACGCTCTGTTTGAAAAGATGTGGAGGATTGTAGACTCAGAAGTAAACGACCACTGCTGTGAATGGCTAATAGTTGTGTATGTTTGACAGTCTACATCCTTCACAGATGAATGCGTACTGTAAATACTCAGTAAATATCAAACAAAGCAATAGTGACCACATAATGTGATTGAGTGACCGATATAGCTACCATTTCCGATGGACATGACAACACAAAATAACACAATTCAGATATTTTAATCTAATCCATTAACTTGTTTGAAGAACCAGATTAGCCAGAGATCAGTAATGCATTAAGTGAGGTACAAAGAATGGATCCCTGGTATGAAACAGTCTCAGTCTCAGCTATAGAAGAGCAGGACTATGATTATTTTGCATGTTGAACTGAGGAAGAATTGATGATGGCACAGGTTGATCTTTGGATGACCAGTTATAGGAAAATGAATATTACATCTCTATATCCATTTTCTAATCCATAAAAAAGCAAGCCAAATGATTGTTTTTCTTTCTTTTTTTTTTTTTCTTTTTTTTTAAATACGCCCCATTTTCTGCCTTCACTAATAATTCAAAATATGAATGAACACGGAGTACATTAAAGTTTAGAGTACTAACACAATAATCACTGAGTGGTTAATGATCTAGAGCAGAACCACAAATTAAAATTTTTATAGTTTAGTTATTTATTTTTTTTTGAGTTTATTTATCAAAATTTTAGCCCTTCTGCCCCACGTTTCCCCATAAATGTTTTGCTGGGATTAGGGGCATTGAACAAATAATAATATGTATTTTTGAATAAACTGCAAATGCATTTAACAATACTATTATTCCATTATATTGCAAGTAGCTGTCAGACTTTGTCCAGTGTTTTGTATGTTTTTGCTTCTCATTTGTCTTCCATGCCAATATCTGGTCCTTCCTGTTCCCATTGTGTTATTTTTTTTTCCAGGTGTTCCCCATTTATTTCTATTAATCCCAGGTGTGTCTTGTTCCCCATCTTGACTTCCTTTGTCCGGTATTGTTTATGTCTACTCCTTGGGCTATGTGTGATTCCCTGCGGTCTGAATAAATTCCTTGCTGATGTATTCCTGGTCTCCTCGTTCCTCGCTCCGTGCTCCCTTACAGTAGCAAATCGTGACAGAATACTGGACCAAACTGAAAGTGAGCTGTGTCTTTCACCCGTGTTTGTTTTCCACCTTTTTTGAAAGTTTTTGTTTTCCTTGTTTTTCCCGCGGCTATGGAGATCGCTGCTCATTTCCTCACCCTATCCCTCCAAGATCTGGAAGCGCCTTCCAGAGCACCCTCCAATGACTACTTTTTGTAAGCGCCTTCCAGAGCGCCCTCCAGTGCCCGCTTCTTGAAAGCGCCTTCCAGAGCACCCTCAAGTGCCCTCTCCTCCAGAGTGCCCTCAAGTGCACGCTCCTCCAGAGCTCGGTCCAGTGGCAGCTTCAGCCCCAGAGCTCGCTCCAGTGTCAGCTCCAGAGCTCGCTCCAGTGTCGGCACAGGCCCCCAGAGTTCTCTCCAGTGTTGGCCCAGACAACGCCTTTTCCCCCCAATCCAGAAGAGGAAACTAGGGGTGAGGAGAAGGGTGTTGACCCAGGCCCCAGAATTCGCTCCAGTGTTGGCCCAGACCATGCCTTTTCTCCCCGATCCAGAAGAGGAAACTAGGGTGAGGAGAAGGATGTTGACCCAGGCCCCAGAGTTCACTCCAGTGTCAGCCCAGTCTCAGAGCAAAGCCCATGAAGGGCTCCCGATCCCCAGTTCAGCACATGGAGGGTTCCTGTTTCCGAGTTAAGCCCAGGGAGGGCTCCTGTTTCCGAGTTAAGCCCAGAGATGGCTCCTGTTTCCGAGTTAAGCCCAGGGAGGGCTCCTGTTTCCGAATTAAGCCCATGGAGGGCTCCTGTTTCCAAGTTAAGCCCAGGGAGGGCTCCTGTTTTCCCATCAAGCCCAGGGAGGGCTCCTGATCCCCCGTCAAGCCCAGGTAGGGCTCCAGATCCTCCGTCAAGCCCAGGGAGGGCTCCAGGCCCCGAGTACAGCCTTGTAAATTTCCCCTAGTATTTTTTTGGGGGGGGTGGGTGGTAGGGCTCCAGCCATAGAGGCCGAGGCAGGGCTGGGACTGCAGCCTTGGAGGCTGCTCTGCCATGGCCTCCCAAATTACCTGCTCCGCCATGGCCTCCCGAGTCCCCAGATCCGCCATGGCACCCCCAATGGGTACCACTATCCCATGTCTGTCCTGAGGGACCTCCAGAGCGCAACAATCCCACCCCCCCCCCCCCCCCCCCATATTTTGACCATATTTTGCCCATATTTTGCCCATATTTGGTCCTTCCTGTTCCCATTATGTTAATTTTATACCAGGTGTTCCGCTTTTTTTTTTTTTTATCGATCCCAGGTGTGTCTTGTCATCCTCTCTTCCTGTTATGTCTTTTAATATTGTTCCCCCATCTTGACTTCCTTTTTCCGGTATTGTTTATGTCTACTCCTTGTGCTATGTGTGATTACCTGCGATCTGAATAAATTCCTTGTTGATGTACTCCTGGTCTCCTCATTCCTCGCTCCGTGCTCCCTCACAGTAGCAAATCATGACAGTAGTGTTTTGCCCTTATATTGCTTACTAAATAATTTGAATTATGCCAGTGTATCTAAAAAATTTTTTACTTCAAGGCCCCCTACTTTCGAAATACTTTCGATTTCCAAAATATTTTAAAGCTTAGCATGACTTTAAAGATGTATATTCATTATAAACAAAATAACCAAATAATAAGACATATCTTGATTTTTTTTTTTGTTGTTTTAGCTTATTATAATGCTTGCTTTGTCTTATTTTTAAATAATTTTAAGTTAACTCGAGGCCCCCTTGTAAGTTTGTTGAGGCCCCCTGGCTGAGAACCACTACTATATATACTGCTACTGTATGCCAAATTAATGAGGGATTGTGTCAAATATGTCACTAAAATTAATACAAATACCCACAAAATTCAAGATATTGTGGGTACATACTTACATACATACTTTTACATATCTGCATAAGATCTGTATTTTTATATTATAGCCTAAAATATGTTGTAATTAAGTAATATCACAAGAGCAAGAGAGCTGTTTTCACAAATTTGATATTGCTTTTATACAAATATTCAACAATCAAAAGTTAATTTTTAAAACATTATTCTCAACATTATTTAGGCAGTTATTGTACCAATTCAGATGCAGCCTCTGCAGTGCAAAGATGAGGTTTGTTGTTAGCGATTTCATTTGACTGGTAAAAGCGCTATATAGTGCCTTATTATTCAAGCAGCAAATGTGGATCTTTTAGATGAATTTGAGTAGTGCCAGTCTGGTCTTGGTCTTGTTTTGGTCTTAACACACATTGGTCTTGGTCTTGGATTACCCTGTTGAAAAAAAAAAAAACCGGCCTATTCTGATTAGGTGTTTTGAAGCATGACAGCTGGTCATGTGCTCTTCCTAAGCTGGTTAGCTCCTGCTCAGTAACAGCTCATAACTAGCTTAAACCAGCTGCCATGCTTTAAAACATACCTAACCAGTATATGCTATTTTTTCTTTACTACAACACTAGGTAGCACCGTTTCACTACATGGCTTTTGGTGTTTGTTTTCCATGTTCTCCAGTAAAGCTGATGCAATTTAAAGATACCTCAATTCTAGATTAAACAGTAAAAAAAAAAAAAAAAAAAAACATTTTGTCGCTCATAACATTTTGAGAGAAATACCACAGACACATGACAAGGATGATAAATATGTGTGTGCGGATGGGTTTCCGGTGATCAGCTCACCTGGGAAGTTCAGGTGTTCCCTCTGGGCCAATCAATCTAAGCCTACTTTTTCTTTCCTTCACAACCAATCACTGGCCCCCTCATTGCTTGGGCCCTGGGGCTTCAACCCCGCTTAGCCCTTTGTTAATCCAGCCCTGCTTGGACAATCTTATTTTGTAAATAATGTTGTAACATTTTTTTTTTTTTCGTGCAAACAAAGTACTCGCGTCACTTAATAACATTGAGGTTAAACCCCTGGAGTCAGTCCCCTGGATTATTTTAATGCAGTGGCTATTTGCACTAAGTGTAAATGGTGATACATGTTATTTACATTTTTTCTAAGTGAAAATAGCGATAGATTATATTTACACTATGTTAAAATAGCATGATTTTCTTCTATTTATACTACTTATTGTAAATAGTGTCAATTATCTGCACCTCAGTATTGTAGTACTGTACATTGTAAAACAGTGTGCAATAATAACGTATTAGTGTAAATTATAATTTTAATTAAATTTATTAAATGGATGCCACCTTATTTGGACAATAAAGCCCTCCCTACACCAACCTTTATTTTTTTTATTTTCCACCCTGGGGATTATTTCCTCCGTTGTTACTGAAAATAAATGTCTTTCCGATGTGATGTGAGATTTGAAATGGGAGGAAAAAAGTTAGGCAAAAGGCGGGCTCAAACTCAGGTCAATTGCATCAAAAACCCTTTACACCAATGAAAGTGATATTTATCAAGTGTCTTTTGTAGTGTTGACTACCCCAATCACATGTTAGTGGGTGGAGTTAGTGTAAATAGACACTATTTACTTTAATGATGTTTTTACTTCCTTTGTGGGCTTTAAAAGTTGTAGCTGCATAGGCTGTCTATGGAGGGACAGAAAGCTCTCAGATCTCATCAAATGTGTGTTCTGAAGATGAAGATTCTAAGAGGTTAGAATACATATTTGGATGAAGTAACCCTTTGAATTTTGCTTTCTTCATCATACAAACTGATCATATTGCTTCAAAAGACTAATCCACATTTCATCCACTGGATTATTTTTAACTGAAAAACGTTATATTATATGCAATTTCAGTTAAGATTTTTAAACCACTCATTGTAATGTCAAAATTATATCCTAAGCCATATCAATGATTTGCCATGCAATAGCTGCTTGAAATTATACATTCTCTTCCACCTACACAACCATTTCATGTGACTTAGAATAAACTTAAATCTGGCTGTCACGAATTCTGTCCATGAACTTCCGTCCGCTTGCCACCATAGGTCGCCCTACCATTTATTGACTCTCACACCACACAGACTGTTACACATCACCCTGGACTACATTTCCCATGCTCCATTGCACTAATCACAAGTTCACCTGAAACCCATCACACATAGCTGCTACCAATAAAACATAGTATATAAATCAGTCTCACACGACCATTCACTACCGAGTATTGTTTAGTGTTTATTCCTCATTCAGTGATAGCTAATCTACAGAGCCAGTTCTTGTTTCATCTTGCCTTGTCTGTTTTTCCGTGTTTAGATTCTTTACTGTGATTTCGGTTTACCATTTTGTCTTGCTGTTTCGGACTCTGTTTGCCCCTGCCTGGACTATTGATGCTATCTGGATTTTCCCGTTTGCTTCACCCTCAGAATATTGTTAGCCACTGATCGACCACACCCGTTTTGGATTATTCTTCTGTCTTGCCCTCAATATACCTGTTTGCCACTGTTTGACCCTCGCCTGTTATGACCACATCTTTGAATAAAAGCTTGCAAATGGATCTACTCGTCTCTCATCCCTGTCACCACATTACACTGGCATTTCCCAGTACAGACAGTGATCATTATTTACCCTGGATTGGTTTAGATTCGGCTCCAACAGGGGCAGGATCCTTAGTACTGCCCTCAACCTGAGGAGCTGAGGAGAGAAGAAGATCATTAAACCACACGGGCACATCAGCAAAGCAAAGAGGAAAGCTTATAATAACACATATTATAAAAAGGCATTATAATGTAGAGAAATCAATTTTGTAATTTAAGTTTTTATTTATATTTGAAAAAAATTTATAAGCTTAATTTGAGCATTAATGTCACGAAGTGACTTTGAGGGCGGAACCAAAAAGTGAGAGGAGAAGTTCCGCCCGGGCCGGAAATGTGTAAGCCCTTGTCACTTCCGGAAACTCCGAACGCCCCAAATCAAGTGAAATCTGCAGCAGGTGTGTCCAATGATGTGGCGATTGCAGACAGGGCAGTTCGTGAGTATAAAGAGGGCATCGAGGATACAGGAAGGGGTGTTGTTTTTGCCTCCCAAGGAACGCCATGAGTGGGACGGAGTGTTTGGGCGCTGGAGTAGGGCGAAGCAGATGAGAGTAATTGTGGAGTCGCTAAGCAAATTGGAGGATTTGAAAACGGCCACTGGAACAGGTTTGCCAAAGTGAAGTTTATGGAAAGAAGTCGTACTCACTCGTGTCTGTTGTACGAAGGTGCCGTAGGGAAATAGTGACATTGTGGAACAACGAAGACATTTCTGGGCGTCTGCACGAAGCTGGGGAGAGAAAGAGAGCGGGAGATGATCAGTATTACGAAGACTGTGAGTACATTGGATTGCTTAGATTGGTTGTCTTATATCTGGATGAGAAAGAGAGCGGGAGAAGATCAGTATCACGAAGACTGTGAGTACATTGGATTGCTTACATATCACTGCTCATACTTGGATATGGATAACTAATACCTGTTGGAGTGATTAACAGCTTGTTGAGCGGCCCCATCGTTGGAGGACGAGACGAGTGGGTGAGCCGAAGTAGAGCGTGGGTGAATGGATGTTATTTGGCTGTGGCCACACCGTAAAGTTTGGAGCACTTGCCGTGACAGCGACTGCAAATTCCTCCAGGACGAAATCCGACCGGGTGTGGAGTACCGACCTTAAAAATCACTGAAGTGTGTGTAGTGCAGTGGGTGAGTCTGTCTTTGACGTGTGTGCACTAAAGCTTTGCAGTACTGTGCCGTGTCCCTGTTGTCTGTACTTGCCCTCCAGGCTGAGAAAAGTTCCTGTTGGAAAGAACGTAGGCTGCCGTGGCGGTGCCCACCTATCCCACCTACGCCCGCCTATAACTCCGTTCTCCGGACCCAGCTTGAAGGTGAAGCGTGAAAGCAAAACAAGGTATTGTGCGGATATTGTGGGAAAAGCTATTGTCCTTGAATACGCTCTGTAAGCCCAGCGTGAAGATACAGTCACTTGTTGAATACTTACCTCTCTGTACGAGCTAAAAGCTATTGCCCTTGAATACGCTCTGTAAGCCCAGCGTGAAGATACAGTCACTTGTTGAATACTTACCTGTTTGTACAAGCTAAAAGCTATTGACCTCGAATACGCTCTGTAAGCCCATAGTCACGAATACTTAGCTAAAAGCTATTGACCTCGAATACGCTCTGTAAGCCCAGCGTGAAGATACAGTCACTTGTTGAATACTTACCTGTTTGTACGAGCTAAAAGCTACTGACCTTGAATACGCTCTGTAAGCCCCGCGTGAAGATACAGTCACTTGTTGAATACTTATCCGCCTGCACGAGTTAAAAGCCATTGCTCTGGAACCCGCTCAGTAAGCCTAGTGTGAAGAGTCAGTCACCTTGCTCAACATCTATCTGTGATACGAGTAAAAAGTTACTCGCTTCGGATATATCGGTGGACATCCAGGGGCATGGCCTAGTTACCTTGCTACGTAGTTACCTTATTGTTTTTCTTTGCCCTCAGGGATTTGGGTGTTACCTTATATCTACCTAGGAGGTCTATGGGAGTGGAGGAGCTGTTCAGACGCTGGTGAAGTACAACCCAAAGAGCAAAGAAGCTAGGAACCAGGCATTCTTCGTTTTACCCATTACTCATTGTGTGTTCTTGTTGCCTTCAGGAGAAGAGAAGGGCGCCACGGGAAATCAAGCAGTTAAGGAAGGACTTAGGATTAGTCAGGAGACTGGTGGAAGTTCTGGGAAAGGACGGAAGAGCCCTTGCCCCCCCCCTCCCCTGGTGATTACTTACCAAAGACCTCCAGAGTTCTCAGGCCCAGTCCCCTCCTGTCAAGAGACGAAAATCAAAGTTTTAGATTCCCCTTTTCTCCTTTCCTAGATTACCTTTTTAAATAATTTAAATAAAGTTGTTTTAAATTCCCTTAACTTATCTTGTGTGTCTGGTCCTTGGGGTGATCTTGGGACCTCCTCGAGGTGGAAGTCGGGAAGGGGCGTGACTCGCAACACCTGGGGTCCGCTCCGACCTGTGACATTAACCTGTTACCTGTTTGCTTGTGTTTGTCCTCTAACTGTTCAGCCACATGGTTCTGGTTCATCTTCCTCAGGATCTCCACTGAGATCTTCACAGCTTCTTCAGGTCCAAAACGCTTCATCATCAGATCCACTGTGTCGGGAGCGTCTGCCTTCTCCAGAGCAGCACTGGAAAGACAATAATGATTCTTTAAGCGCCATTTAAACCTCTTCAGTTTGTCTGTGTCTAGATCGTCCAGAGCAGCCAGATGTTGTTCTGAAACATACGCCATCCTCCTTCACTGACTAACTTCTGCCAGACAAGAAGATACAGAAGGTCCACATCTAATTTGTGTTCAACAGCTATAATTACTTTGAAAAGTTATTAATAATGTGAACTTCAAATCTGGATAGGTCAGTATTTTATGTAGTATCTACTAACTTACCATTAAAAATGAGGACGTCTGAAGGATTCTTGTTCTACCCCTGAAATGAGGTCTTCAGCAAAAGCTTTTCTTTAAACTAAGCAAAACCAGGAAAGGAAAAAAACAATAAAGCCAGTTTTTGAAGAGACATATGAGTGAAATTATGTGGGAGGAGTCTCGGTAGAAAAACAACATGTTTTCTCTAAATGGACAGCTATCCGACTGAAAAGACCTGAAGTAAATGCCTTCCAAAACACATTCAAAATGGATTTAAATCCAACCAATAAATTCATTTAAGAGGTGGTCTGAAATGATTTCTAGACAAAATTGGACAAGTGTAAATGTATCTGGTTGTTAAAACCACAAAGTTATATGACACTTTGGTCAAATTATTTATATAGTGCTATATAAAGAAACCGGACACTGACAAAATTGTACTCCTCCCAAAATGGTAAACAACGAATAAATGAATGAATGAATTAATGAATGAAGACTCCGTTGGGGAAGTTATGAATTGACTATAATTATTTTTGTAGACTGGCTCACTCTGTTGGTTATAATTTAAATAGAATCTTTTATTCTTTGGAGAGAGTGTCTTATAGTTATAAAGAAACACAAGTCGCTGCAGAGTGTGACAAAGGAAGGGAGGGCAGTCCTCCGCTTTATATCTCTTTTCTCCAGTCAAGGTTATAAACTCTAAACAGCTGTACTTTTCCATAGAAAACAAGAAGTCAAAAACACACTACTATATCATTCTCCTAAAGGTTGGTTCTCCCATATTTAAGGCCTAAATGAGCTCCCAGGTCATCCTTAGATGCCTGTGGGTCTCCCAGTTGTCTCCCTTCTGTACCTAACACGGCTCTATGGACCTCCTGTCACCCATACATCTTACTCCTAGGCCCCAAACCCATCTCTCACTGTCTCCACACAGCAGTTCTAAGAAAACACATGCGTATACTATATTTTATAAGCATATATGGTCAGTCAGAAGCCATGCAGATGAATTTTTTCCACCACAACTCAAACAAACAAATGTGTGAGATTTTATAGACACCCTTCAGCCAACACACATCGCCACAAATACAGCCTTTCACAGGTATTAGATAGATATATCCTCAGCAAGCTGTTTGCTGCAAACTGCTGCAAATTAAACTGAAAGTTTGGCATTGCAGCTCAATAAAAGAGAGAGACAAAGTGATCTTTTGATTATTTTATCTTTTGATCTAAACCTTTTGATTATTACCATGGCCTATTCTGCAGGTTAAAGTGTTTTTAATTTCCGACCCATTTTGGGATCATTTTAACCCAGCAGTATAGTAAACTTTTCACAATAGTTATAAAAAAATAAAATAAAAAATACCTTGGTATCCTGTGGTATTTCAAACATCTAACCCAACCCAGCTCCAGTTGTTTGGATGTTAACCCAGTATTTTTTAGAGTGTATCAAGAGACTGTGACTCTGAATGATCTTGACAAAAGTCATTTATAAATGTTACTAGATAACAAGCAGTGGGAAAGTTGTTTAAGTTGGTGTGAATGGGCCTACACAAATTAAACATTATTACCAGCACATTCAATAAGTTACTTGCCTGTGAACGCAGCTGTTTCCTGCTGAACCCACGGGTCACATTCTTTAAACACCCATCCATCAGATAACCAATGAAGTAGATAAGTGTACATACCACTCGAAAACACTGGCCACACTGACTGTGTCAAAGACCATTACATAAAAAGTTCAAAACAAATGACACAAAATTACATAAAGTTCATTACTCAACTGGGATATTATTATTTTTACAAATTTAATTAAACAGAGAATGAGAATAGATGGCAAAAGAATGTGGTATGAACATATGCCATGGATCAAGAGAATAGGAGGATGCTAAATAACACACAACTGTGATGTTGATCTTGACATCTTTCAAGTTTTTGATTTTGTGCCAAATTCACTGTAAACTGTTATAGAGTAGATTCACATAAATACACTACAAATTGAGGAATTAAAAGATTGTCCCTCTTGTACTGCTGTACAGGTCTCATTGATTTCTGTAGATATAAATGAAGGACGCTCCAGGTTTCCTAGAGTATACATTTTTTTAGCTACTTTAGTCACATCAGCCACTTTAACGGCATTATCTAGCATGAACAGAGAGCATCCCACACTCACAATAGAATTCCTACAGAAGAAAGCATTAACATAAATCCAGTCATTGCATAAAAGCTTTAAAATAAGCTGAAACAACTAAAAATCAACATAAATCTTATTTTAATTATAACCTTTAAAAAAAACTTTTCTTTTCTTTTTTTTTCTTTGAAGAACAACGGCTCCCAAGCTCTTGGAAAACCCTGATGTACAGTCAAACCAAAAATGATTCAGACACCAGATATAATTTTTGTTATAGTTCATTTATGTAAGTGAGGATAGCAAGATAAAGTGGTGTGTTGTGTATTAAACCCCCCAAAAATTTTTTTTATAGTGTGGTATAAGTGTAACTGTTATAAATTTTTGGGAGAAAATTTTTTTGACACTTTGACCTGAGCATGTTTTGCTTAAGTGGTGTTTTCTCTTTGATTGCTAATGTGATCTTTTTCCACCACAGACTGAACAAAATGAAGCATCGTTTAGTAATTGTTTGAGATAAACTGGTTTTATCTAATTGTGTTCTTAAATTAAACAGTTGACAGCCTTTCAACCGAATTCATTACATACCCTTCTATCAAAGTTATCTGACATTATCAAGATGAGTTTGTTCTGACACAGTTTAACTCTTGAGTTCTTCTCATATTTTATTGCCATTGTCTAAACTATAACAAATAAACTCTAATAATGTGAGAAATGTTGAAAGAGTCTGAATAAATTTTGGTTTATATGTATGCAGGATCCTAATTTTAAAATTGTGTTTTCTAGACATAAGAAAAGTCATGTAAAATAACATTTTAAAACACCATGGACATATTTATAAAGATATGTTTTTGTAGTTATGCCAAGATCTAAGTATAAATTTGAACAAAAAAAAACAAACAAAAAAATGTTATATATCTCTCTCTCTCTCTCTCTCTCTCTCTCTCTCTATATATATATATATATATATACGACTGGAAATGTCATATAATAATAAATGCCATTATTATAATTTTTTACTATTATATTATATATTATTATAATTACTTTCTTAATAATTACTTATCACTTATTTTAATTTACAAAAACTAGTAGATTGTCCATGGATTAAAAAAAATCTGAAAACAAAACTTGGGAGTCTTCAAAAATTGTTGTGTAATAATTAAGTAAAGAGTTGGGAACCACTGCTCCACAAGAATAATGTATTTTCTGTATAAGAGTAGTGTAGCATTCCCTCTTTCACACACCTAAACTACATGGTGGAGTCCTTGCTGGAGCGAGCAGAACAGTGGAACTCCTGAGAAGCTTCTAGAATCCTCTTAAAAAATTACTTATTTTCTCATTTGAGGCTGTATTCTGCCAACTATTGCATATACATTAAATACTCATGAAATGGAGTGTTTTTAAAATGAATTCTTCTTGAATTTTTGGCAACATTTGCATCAGTCTAACTGAATTCAGTCTGAACAGTGAGTGCATGTCAGTGTGTGAAGTCCTGTGTTTCAGGAGCAGGACAGCCAGGTGTAGAAACCTGTGCTGGGCGTCAGTCCTCCCTCCAGCAGGTTACAGCACAGCTCAACATGAGCCGCACCTGAACATCAACACCACAACACAACACATGACATCTGACCCAAAACAAGTCTGACGATGCATTACTGTTTTCATTTTCATTTAACTGTGTTCAAGAAGCTGTGTTAGAAGTAAGTTACACAGAATCACTCAGAACAGCCTTAACAAGTGGAAGGAACATTTGAAACAGTCAAATAAAAGCAGATGATTGAACAGTGTTCGTAAAGGGACCGAACGTGATGGATAACACAGTGCCTCATAAAATGCCACACGTGTTTAGCATTATTGAAATTATTAAACATGCTCGTGTGTGCTAATGAATCATTCTTTTGAGCCGGTCCTCGGGGAGTAACCGGTCAAGGACTCAACAAGAACTGAATGAGCCGTGGTAAAGTTTGCAGATGATTACCGAGGACTCAACAAGAACCGAATGAGCCGTGGCGAAGTTTGCCGATGATTACCAAAGATTCTGATGAGTGAGTCTATGTGAGTGAGTTGACGATGATGTTTATGTTTGGTGAGTGTACTGGAAATATGCTTATTATGACTGTTATTAATTTACATTTTATTAAAACATGCAAAAATATTTCTGTCGAATGATGTAAATAAATTGTATTATATTTAAAGTTGCTTAAGCGAAATCAAGAAGTTTATAAGACTGGTTTATTCATTCTTTATACTGTAGACATGTAGAACATACTGTATCTGCGTTTGTGCATCAATGTCTGTGTGTGTCTTATCCAAGTTGTAGGCTAGTCAGTATTGGTCAATCAGTCGTATCAGACATAAAGGAAACATGAATGAAACTGTGACCACAAACACCATTAACTTAAGTGAATTATATGGAAATAATCAGTAATATGCTTTCACACAAATAACTTTATTTTTTAATGTTTCAATATGTGTTGACACAAATGACTTATTTGAATTTTTAATTGATACAACATTGCACTGAGTTAAAAAAGCTGTCCAGGGCCAGAAGTGTTTCAGAGTCAGGGTTGCCAGGTCTGCAAAACAAAACCAGCACAATTGCACAAAACTAGGCTAATCGCGTTTTTCCCATGGTTTTCACCTCATTTGAAAACGCTTAAGAAAGAGTGGAAGAAGAGATCGCTTTAACCCGTGGACTTAAAAAAATTAAAAATGCTGAACGGTTGAAAACCAGCCGGCACAAGACCAACCTTCAACGTTGAACTATGGTTGAAATAATGACAGACAGTTGTTTCAACTGAAAAATGTTTAATGCTGAATGGTTGAAAAAGGTTAACAAAGACACTTGTAAATCAACATTATTTTTTTTTAAATAAGATCTGTGTTGAATCAACTTAATGTCTTCAACAGCATACAAAATACATTTCTGCCTTTTAAATTATTAATATTAAATTAAGATCATTTTTATTTTAATAGCATTTTAAAATATTTTGATCATGAAACCTATTCTAAAATCTAAAGGTATATGTTCATCATTAACAACAATAAAACTAAATACATTTAACTGCGTTACCACACTGAAACAATTCCTATTGGCAGTGTTGCCAACTTAGTGACGTCAACTCCCCTTGGACTGATTGGCTAGAGGAGCAGCTGTCAATCTAGAACTTGTGGCCCAATGCTGGCGCTGAAGCCCGCCCTGATTTACATGAAACTCTAACTGCAACATTTAGAAACGCAAGCGCAGAACGTGAAAACAAGAGCAAAGGGGAAAAGCACACAATAAGCACACAAAAAAGTAACATATGAGCAGGAAACCTGATTTTGTTTGCGATTTGGAAAATTTTGAATTCATGTTTCAGTTTTGTGCAATATAATTTTAATGTGTTTACATTTTTGATTCACGCTTATTATTTTTCGATCCATGACCGCGCTGTTTGATATTTTTTAAAAAAATTGCATTTGTTTTTCAGTTTTGTGCATTATTATTTTACACATGTTTTTACATTTTTGATTTATGCTTATTATTTTTCGATATGTGACTGCAATACATTTGGCGGGATTCTGATCCCATAAACACTGGTCAAAAAAAGAAAAACTGATTCTCAGCTCAGAGTTTGGTATTCGTATGGTCTAGGTGGTCATACGGCATATGCCTTAAATACGGGACAAACTGCGTTTCATACAGCTTTCATAATGCTTCTTTGATGCCTTAAATACAGGACGATTCCATATTATACAGAACGGTTATATATATATATATATGGCCATCCACAGATGGTGTAATGATGGGGATTAACCCTCTGGAGTCTAAGGGTATTTTTGGGGCCTGGAGAAGTTTTGTCATGCCCTGACATTTGTGCTTTTTTCAGTTTCTTATAAATATCTAAATGGCTTAAGTCTAATCTGACTGTAATCAGCACAAACTGGGCTATAATAATATGTGAGCAGCATGTATGTACATGATTGTGTTTTTGAGAAAAAAAAAAAATGTTATGCGTGGTTAGTGAAAAACTAAAAATGTTAAATCACTTGAATAAGGCAATAAAACACATACAGAACATTGGTTCCCAGGACTTTTGAGAATTGGAGCTTGTAGACTAGAATTTTTTTTTTCTAAATGACGTGAAAATCGTCTTTTTTACTCCCTTACAGAAAACAATATATTGATTTAAATTTTCTAAGACACTTTTTGTTGGTAAAAGTCATATGCGAGTAGGCGTCAACTATCATGAATTCACACCTGAGAAGACCAAAGGCCTGCATAATGAGCTGCATAATGAGCCATTCAGTCAGCTGTGTCACTGAGAGGGATGAGTTACAAGAAAGAATGTGAGGACAAAAATAAATGTATATAATTTTATGTTTGTAGTTTATTTAGAATATATTTAATTATCCCACAACATAATTTAATATTCACTTGTGAGTGCAGTTAAACAGTTTATTAGGAACAATCAAAGCTGACTTTCAAACTGAATTTTTTTGCATCATTACTCCAGTCACACAATCCTTCAGAAATCCTTTTAACAATCTGATTTTCTACAAAAAAACATTTATTGTTATTATTATCATTATCATTATTATTATTATTATTAATGTTGAAAAGAGCTGAGAATATTTTTTCAGGTTTTTTAGGGTGGATAAATTGAAAGAACAGCATTGTTTGTTACATTTGTTACAGTTACATTTATTGGTACATTTATATTATTTACATCAAGCTTTTGAATGGTATAGTAGTGTATATTGTTATTGAAACTTCATAATATTTCACTTGATTATACTTGATCTCAGGAATTATAGTTTGGAAAAAGTCTTTGGAAAAAGTCTAACTAGTAAAATGTTTACACGTTATGCGAAAACTAGTACAAGTATATAAATAAATAAAAAGAGACTTACTCATGTTTCTGATCTCTGCTGAATAAAGTGCTTCATTCTTTTTTTTTCTGAGGAAATCCAAATCTCAAATCCTCAATCACATCACATCTTTTGGGGTGAATTATGTCTTATTCGTCTCATCGCGAAGCAAACATTAAAATAAAAAAAACTTGAAGAACAATCTCGCTGCGTTGTCTTCTGTTGTGTGGGCGTATTCAAAAGCCGCGCGCTTCAGTGAAACATTATCATCTCAAAAGCGCGTTCAGCGCGGGGGCGTGGTCACATTAGAAGATAATGAAGGGAGACGTGAAAAACGGACATCGCGTTGTTTTCATACGGATTACTTTATCACAGAATATTTGTTTTCGGCAGAACTTGTTTTGTTTAAAAGTAGACATGTCAGGCTTTCTATAGATATATCTCTCATGTCTCTTCGTTGAGTATTCACTGAGTTACAGTTCATTTTAATGACGCGTTTGTAAATGAAGATCAGCGCAGACAAAGGCTGCAGACAGCACTCCTTGTTTGTTATCTTTATTTTATAAGTGCACAAAGTTTTGTTGTTATTATGTCTGTATACAAAAAAGTAGACCCTTTACAGATTCGTTTGATGTATGGCTTTTATCTGTACGATCAAAACTGAAAGTGTAAATACCCCAAAACGCGTATACGCATTAATCGACTCCAGAGGGTTAATGTACTCTTTTGAGATTAGGTTTCCACCTCCTCACGGTGACCAGGTGATGACGCTGACCCCAGAGAGCGTGAGGAGATCCTTCAGCAGGATCAATGCACGCAAAACTCCGGGTCCTGACAACATTCCTGGGCGTGTACTGAGAGACTGTGCAGCAGAACTCACTGATGTCTTCACAGACATTTTCAACATCTCACTTAGTCAGGCTGTTGTTCCCACATGCTTCAAAGCTACCACCATCATTCCAGTCCCGAAGAAGCCATCGCCATCCTGCTTCAATGACTACCGTCCTGTTGCACTTACTCCCATCCTCATGAAGTGCTCTGAACGGCTAGTCATGCACCACATCAAGTCTGCCCTCCCCCCCTCCCTGGACCCATTCCAGTTTGCATATCGGTCCAACCAGTCGACCGATGATGCCATCTCAACTACCCTCCACTCAGCACTCACACATCTAGAGAAAAAAAAGACTCATACGTCAGAATGCTGTTCATAGATTTCAGTTCAGCATTCAACACAATCATCCCTCAACAGCTCATTCACAAACTGGTCGAGCTGGGGCTCAACACTTCTCTGTGCAACTAGCTGTTGGACTTTCTGACTGTAAGACCACAGGCAGTACGGGTCGGCAGCAACACATCCAGCACCATTGCACTGAACACTGGGGCCCCCCAAGGATGTGTGCTGAGCCCCCTCCTCTTCACTCTGCTGACCCACGACTGCACACCATCACTCAACTCCAACCTCTTCATTAAGTTTGCGGATGACACGACTGTGGTGGGTCTCATTAGCAACAGAGATGAGACAAACTACAGGAGCGAGGTGAGCCGCCTGGCCGGGTGGTGCAGTGACAACAATCTCTCTCTGAACGTGGAGAAGACGAAGGAGATTTTTGTTGACTTCAGGAGAGTGCACACTCAGCATGCTCCTCTGACCATCAATGGTGTGACTGTGGAGAGAGTGAGCAGCACCAAGTTCCTGGGTGTGCACATCACAGAGGACCTCTCCTGGACCGACAACACCACAACACTGGCCAAGAAAGCACAGCAGTGTCTCTACTTCCTCCACAAACTGAGGAGAGCCAGAGCCCCACCCCCCATCATGTACACCTTCTACAGAGGCGCCATCGAGAGCATTCTGACAAGCTGCATCACTGTGTGGTATGGCGCCTGCAATGCGTCCTGCCGGAAGACTCTGCAACGCATAGTGAGAGCAGCTGAGAAGATCATTGGTGTCTCTCTCCCCTCCCTCCAGGACATTTACGGAACCCGTCTCACTCGCAAAGCCCTCTGCATCGCAGGTGATCCCACCCACTCGTTACACAGCTTCTTCAGTCTGCTGCCATCAGGGAGGAGACTGCGGAGTCTCCAGGCCAGGACCAGCAGACTGAAGGATAGCTTCATCCATCAGGCTGTCAGGAAGCTGAACTCGCTCCCGAATTTGCACCCCCGTCCCTCTTCTGCCCCAGGCACCACTGAACTATGAACAACCCCACCCCCCACCTCCCACATCCCCAGGTCCTTCCACCTCCCCTCCCACTAACATACGATGACATGCACCAGTCACTTTGTGCAGCGTTGGTCTGCTCACTACCTCATTCACCATGGAACTGACGTCATTCTACCACCTCATCAGTCAGTTTAAATAAAATAACTGTTCTTGAGCCCTTTTGTCACTTTAATCAGACTGAATAAGCTTTTTTTATGCACTAAAAATCTTTTTATCTGCACTGTTTCTTCACTGGTTTGCACTCTATCTGCCATGTGCCTTGCGCTGCTTTATTTAACTTTAATTTTATTTTTTATTATGTCTTTTTTACATTCCCTTATTGTATAGTTATATCTTATATTTGATCTAGATTTTTAGGCTCTACTGTTAGTGTTATCTGTATGCACCGGGAGTCTGAGAGTAACGATTCTCTGTATGTATGTACTGTACATGTGGAAGAATTGACAATAAAGCAGACTTGACTTGACAAACCCGATTCCAAAAAGTTGGGACACTGTACAAATTGTGAGTAAAAACGGAATGGAATAATTTACAAATTTCATAAACTTATATTTTATTCACAATAGAATATAGATAACATATCAAATGTTGAAAGTGAGACATTTTGAAATTTCATGCCAAATATTGGCTCATTTTGGATTTCATGAGAACTACACATTCCAAAAAAGTTGGGACAGGTAGCAATAAGAGGCCGGAAAAGGTTAAATGTACATATAAGGAACAGCTGGAGGACCAATTTGCAACTTATTAGGTCAATTGGCGACATGATTGTGTATAAAAAGAGCCTTTCAGAGTGGCAGTGTCTCTCAGAAGTCAAGATGGGCAGAGGATCGCCAATTCCCCCAATGCTGCGGTGAAAAATAGTGCAGCAATATCAGGAAGGAGTTTCTCAGAGAAAAATTGCAAAGAGTTTGAAGTTATCATCATCTACAGTGCATAATATCATCCAAAGATTCAGAGAATCTGGAACAATCTCTGTGTGTAGGGGTCAAGGCCGGAAAACCATACTGGATGCCTGTGATCTTCGGGCCCTTAGACGGCACTGCATCACATACAGGAATGCTACTGTAATAGAAATCACAACATGGGCTCAGGAATACTTCCAGAAAACATTGTCGGTGAATATAATCCACTGTACCATTCGCTGTTGCCGGCTAAAACTCTATAGGTCAGAAAAGAAGCCATATCTAAACATGATCCAGAAGCGCAGGCGTTTTCTCTAGGCCAAGGCTCATTTAGTGGAAAACAGTGGAAAACTGTTCTGTGGTCAGACGAATCAAAATTTGAAGTTCTTTTTGGAAAACTGGGACGCCATGTCATCCGGACTAAAGAGGACAAGGACAACCCAAGTTGTTATCAGCGCTCAGTTCAGAAGCCTGCATCTCTGATGGTATGAGGTTGCATGAGTGCATGTGGCATGGGCAGCTTACACATCTGGAAAGGCACCATCAATGCTGAACGGTATATCCAAGTTCTAGAACAACATATGCTCCCATCCAGATATCGTCTCTTTCAGGGAAGACCTTGCATTTTCCAACATGACAATGCCAGACCACATACTGCATCAATTACAACATCATGGCTGCGTAGAAGAAGGATCCGGGTACTGAAATGGCCAGTCTGCAGTCCAGATCTTTCAACCATAGAAAACATTTGGCGCATCATAAAGAGTAAGATGCGACAAAGAAGACCTAAGACAGTTGAGAAACTAGAAGCCTGTATAAGACAAGAATGGGACAACATTCCTATTCTTAAACTTGAGCAACTTGTCTCCTCAGTCCCCAGACGTTTGCAGACTGTTATAAAAAGAAGAGGGGATGCCACACAGTGGTAAACATGGCCTTGTCCCAACTTTTTTGAGATGTGTTGATGTCATGAAATTTAAAATCAACTTATTTTTCCCCTTTAAAATGATACATTTTCTCAGTTTAAACATTTGATATGTCATCTATGTTGTATTCTGAATAAAATATTGAAATTTGAAACTTCCACATCGTTGCATTATGTTTTTATTCACAATTTGTACAGTGTCCCAACTTTTTTGGAATCGGGTTTGTACCATCAATCACTCCAATGACTTGTGGTATATGGTAATGGGTTAAAAAATACTCATGTATGTCTGACGTGGCTTGTCTTGATGCTGGAAATTGGATGTGTTCATCAGCAAGTGGAAGCAATGCATAGGTGACTGCTTGTACAGCTCTTGATACAGATGCTTTACTTAGTCCAATTCCATCACCAAGTACCTGAAGGAAACTGCCTGCTGCATAATATCTAAGAGCAGCTAAGAATTCCACATCAGGGGACAAGGCAAAATTCCTCGTTGTAGCATGCATCAGCTGAGACCCAATGACATTGAGCAGTTGGACTATTTCTCCCCATGGCAGACGGTATCTATTAATGACAGCCATATCATCAAACATATCTGGTGGATTTTGATTCTGCCTGATCAAGACATTTATAGTTACCAGTCAAGTCCATGGTCGTCTCTGTCTTTGCCTCACTCTCAACTGAAAATTTGCTGTAGTGCAGACATGATTTCCTCTACAAGACTACTAAAATGTGAACTTTGTATACTATCCTAAAATGGCTCACAGGAACCATGTGATTAAAGAAAGAAGAAACCACTTGAAGAAATCCTGAATTCCCTGAAAAAAAAAAAAAATCATGAAATTACATTTATGTCTCATATGATGTATTTTAAATCAATGTGTGGCAAGTTGACTAAAAGGGTCCCAAAACCAATTAACCCAACCAAAACACTGACTACGCCACCTTGGGAATTTCACCCAAAGAATTATTCCCTAAGGCTACACACAGATTCCCCACCCAAAGCAGTTGGAGAAGTTGCTGGAGGGACTGGATTCTAAGGATTATTAACAAAATTTATATTTTTTTTTTTTGTTTTAGGTAATGAAGTAATGAATTAGAGCTTTTATCGGAGCACACACACTTTCACAAACAACCCACAGGGCTGCAGTCTTACTTCAGGATAGACTGGGCAACAAAAGTAAATTCTTGGTCGTACCACACACGCATAACCCCGTGCACACAGCAAAGCACTGCAATCCGTTAGAAACACCACCACCCCAAAAGAGGTTAGCCACACCCGTTCGCCCTGAGTAAACCTGTAGCTCCTGAGGGAAACACACACACACAAACAGAATTCAGAAAGTAAAATATACAAATTTAGTAATAAAGTTAGATTTGGCAACCAAACCAAACTATCAGAGAAGTTAAACTGAATAAACAATTAACAAAATTCACAAAACATTAAATCGCCAATTTACAAAGAAAACCAGACATCTAAACAATGAAAAGACCTTTCCAAAAAAAAAAAAAAAAAAAAAAAAAAATTAACCACTTTGATAAACAAAATGCAAATACATCAAAATATACACAAAATTAAACAAAATAATCTGAAAGATGGCTCAATCACACAACCCTACACAAAATGCTCCACGCCTCGATGGACAACGTAACACTCGAGGTGGTCTGATGAAAACAGGCACTCAACGAACTCCACATGGGAACAAAACAGCAGCACAGTCACGGCAGAAAAGCCGCACTCCAGCGAGTCATTGTGGGACTCTGAATGTAGTCAAAGCGTTCAAACACTCCGTTTAAAAGGAATGATCCGGTACACCTACACAAAGAACCAGAATATAACGCCGAAAAACTACAATCAAAGCCAACATACATACCGAAGAGAGAAAAGTGCATGCAAAGGCAGCGAAAAGCGCCACCGGAAAGCAAAGACGCGCTGGAAATGAAACTCGTCCATCGGCCACACAGGATTTGGGGAATTGCAGGCAGATGGAAAGCAGAGCTGAAACACTTCACAGCAGACACCAAACAACCAAGCCAGACGGAAAGGCAGCATCCCAAAGGGGAGTCGCATACCTGAGCTGCTTCTTCTTCTTTTCAAGTTTAATGGCGGTTGGCAAATCAAACTTAAATGGTGCATTCCCACCACCTACTGGATTGGAGTGTGGATAACGTTATGGTAGTAGTGACCTAAATTATGTTAATTAAATGAGTGTTTTTTAAAAAATTAAATAATTCTTCATATATTTTAAATTGCTTTGGGCAATTACCTAATAATGCTAGGATGGAAAAAAACTTCCATTTCCATTTCTCTTAATGCTTGAAATAATTTAAATCTTTCTCTTGCATAAGCCTCACATTTTAATAATATATGTTCTACTGTTCCCATATTTTCTGAACTACATTTGTCACAATACCCAGTCTGGTGTTTCCCAATCTTGACCATACTTTGATTTAATAGACAATGGCCGATGCGCATTCTTGAAATTAAAACATCCTTCCTCCTATTTCCAATGTTTCTTCTTTCTAAACCAACTGTTCCTTGAATGTTGTATAAATGTCGTCCCTTATTTCCACTGTCCCACTCCTTCTGCCATTTCTTCCTAATTTCCTTTGCTATTATACTTTTTATCTTAGTCTTACTCAATGCAATATTAATATCAACTTCTGTAAATTTTATGGCCTGTTTGGCTAAAACTATCCACCACTTCGTTTCCTACCACCCCCATATGAGCCGGTATCCAAAGAAAATAAATAATGATTCCCAATTGTCTGGTTCTAAAAAGACTTTGTAATATTTCATAAATTAAGTCCTGTCTGGCTAAAGAAATACCACTTGCAAGACTTTAAATTGCAGACAGAGAGTCTGTGCATATAACTGATAGGATTGGCTGAACTTCTTCAACCCACTGTAATGTTAATATAATTGCTATTAATTCTGATGTAAATACTGAAATGTGATTTGATGTTTTTTTCAAAATGTTGACTTTAAATTGAGGTATAAATACTGCTGCAGATGTTGTACCAGAGTCTGGATCTTTTGAGCCATCAGTATATATCTGGATGGGACTATAATATACATGATCTATGTAATCTTGTACCGTTACGCTATCCAGGATATTCTCCGCATTATACCTGAGGTTCTTCTTCTTCTTCTTAGGTTTTATGGCGGGTAGCACCACTGTTAGGTGCATTTTTGCCACCTACTGTATTGGAGTGTGAACCAGAGTTTACCCTTTCATAGCATACCTGAGCTACCGGTGTGTGACGCTTATGTATGTGTGTAGCATGACGCTAATTACTGAAGTCACAACCATAACGCATGCCACAAATGTATACCCAGTCGGCATGGATTCAATTTGCAAAATCGAAACAATCCAAAGTTGATTCAACGTTGGTACCATGGTTGAATAAACTTTGGATTGTTTCAATTTTGCAAATTGGATCAACTTTGATACTGTGACGTTGCTTCACCTTTGACAGGGGTGCATTTCCCAAAACCATAGTTGCTAACCTGTTAGCACCTTAGTTGGTTGGTAATGGGAAATTGCATTGCAACCAACAAAGTTGCTAACTTAGTTAACTAACTAACTTAGTTAGCAACTATGTGTAGTAGGGCAGTCTAGGTACCGCCCTATTAAACGTGGTTTTCACCTGAATGACAGGTGCGACAGCCTATTGGCTGCCGCTCCGGGTGTATTTAAGGCGCAGTTTATGTCACCTGGGTACGCATCGTACAATCATTGTTGTGTGTGGGGTGTGTGCGCGCAGCTCGCGGGGAGGTATGTATCTAGCTGTTTGGCTAACGTTGCTGCTAGTGTCTGTGCACTATTTAAGTGTGTATATTGGGTTTATAGCCAGGTTATGGTCACGATTGGTACGACGTTGCTGTTGGGTACAGGCTGTGCTTCACTCCAGGTATGTAATTCCAATGGATTAATGTTTATGGGGTGAATCGTGGTAACGTGCTTTGATCGTATTGCAGTGTGTACGTGCACTAGAACGCCTGCATATTTGACGTTCGTCGTTTACGGATAAAGCTGTCAGTAACTGAACCCGTGTGTTTAACAATCTACTTCTGGGTATGTATATCTAGTCCTTTGAGCATTATTGGGGTGGTGTCTTTGATTTTATTAACTTTTGTCCATTTTAGTGCTTCTGCTTGTGAGCACTTCGTTACTGTGGACTGCAGGGCAAATGCTCCTTAGACAGTGTCAAGACTGCACTGTTTGTTCTGCTGCTATTTTTACGAGTGTGACCGTTTGTATTTGATTTATTACTTTCTGGATTTGTTTTTGTTTAACACGCTCATGCTGGTGGTTTAGGTGAAGGGTGGCTAGTCCGAGCCGTCATTTAAGGCGAGATGTACCATTAACGGTGCCTGCTAGGCTTCACGGGTTGCCACCAGCAACGTGTTTGTCTTGTTTAATGTTTATTTGAGTTTTTTTGCTGAAAGTTCCTTTCAGCTTTAAGTTTTTGTTCTTTGTTAACTTGTTTTTTTGTATTTTATGTGATTTTAATTTGAAGTCTGCTGTCTTCACTTGTGTTGTTTGCTTTATTTCTTTTTGGTTTTGTTCTCTTTAACCTCTTGCTGCTCCATGGCATGTCTAGGTTCATGAGCTTTTGGTACGAACCTAGTTGAGTATTTACATCTCTCTGTCTGACCCTTGTGGCCAGTAAATTGTCCATTGTTGTTCCCCTTTGTGGCTTGAACTTATTCTATTGCAAGTTGTTAGATTGAATGTGAGTTGAACTAATTGTGTTTCTTTACGTTCTCTTTTCTTTTTTTTGTTTATTTCCGGAGTTGAAGGCCCCCAGTGAGGGAAGCTAGCTGTCTTGGCCCTGTAGTGGTGGTGTTTCTTTCACAGAGTGTTTTTGCCATTGATCTCTGCATCTCCTTCACTTAGTGTGTGTGGTGTGAGTGTTTGTGTGGGGCGTATTTGGGTGAGTGGTGTGTCTTAGGATACTCCCTGTTCAGCTAGCTGCCCTACTGGTTACCCTCAGCCGGAAAGTTTCTGGTTTCTTTACTACTTTTCTCTTTGTCTGGTCAATAGTTCTACATTTTAATTAATTATTGTGAAATAAAGGCATTTTTGTATTTATATCCATGTCTCTTGTGTTCAGTGGTAACGAACCTGTGTGCTATTTTGGGTATAAATTTCCCCGTTCACAGAAACGGGGTGGCGTAGTCTGCTCTAATGTTTAAGTTGTATACTAGTGTCAATTCTTGCCCTTCACCGCCCCGCCACATATGGTTTTGGGAAACCCACCCCAGACCGGGCATAACGACAGATATTCTACAGAAACGATGAGTTCAGGACAGGATAAGGACTTGGTGCCCCAAACTCATTCGGAACAAAATTCGATAATACAGGCATTTGCGATCTGCACACTATACGACAGAAGTTCTGATAAAGACCCTTGATAAGAAATATCAACTGCTATCGCAAAGTTATTTTTCAAGAGTTGCCATCCCTGAAATGTATTCCAAGTGCAAGGCCAGTGTTGAATTGGAGTTAAAACAAGTGAAATACTACGCAACTACAGTACTTCAGATATGTGGTCAAGCAGAACATCGGAGCCTTACTTAAGTTTACCGGTGCACTTTATTAATGACGTTTTTGAAATATTTCCCTGATGACCATACTGGAGAGAATCTGTCTCAGGGTTTGAGAGATGCTCTGGCTTCCTGGGGACTTTGTGAGGAGCAGCAAGTGTCAATCACCAATGACAACGGATCGAACATCGTGAAGGCTGTCGCTCTAAAAAAAACTGGACAAGATTACAATGCTTTGGACATAGACTGCATCTTACAATCGGTAAGTTTCATTACATAATACGGTTTCCTTTAAAATATGAAAATGTAGTTTATTAATGGAAAATCAATATTCATCTGATAATTTATCCTGCTTGTTTTCGTTTGTGAAAAATTTAATTCACATAAAATATTTTTTAGAACTCTTTAGTCATTGTAATAGCTTGTAAAATGTAATTAATTGAAATCGGATCCATGTTCAGACTACTACAGTATGTGATGCTATTGTATTCTACACAGCCATAAATAATTCAGTGTTTCCAATATATTGATTTAGTTGTGGCGCCCGCCACAATATTAAAACTGACCGCCAATATTAAACTGACTATACAGCGTTACCAGGGAAACCTTGATCGCTACCACTCCAACAGCGCCTCCCGCTGGTAGAGAATGAATTTGCTAATATATGCCGCAACAAATAGAGTGCAGGTCTGTGGGAAACACTGAAATGCAATCATCATTAGTAATGTAATCAGTATTGTAATCATTATTAGTAATAAATAGAACAAAAAGTTAGTTTTAACAGCAATTTCAAATGTATTTGGTTTTTGTATATTCAAATGTAATCCTTTTTGTGTATAACTTCGTAGTTTTCTCTTATTTAACAGTTTGATACAGTATAAGATGTTATTTATTTAAATGATAATGCTTTTTTTTTTAAATGCACTTTGTCTTATTTATTTCTTTTAGAAAATGCAGTTAAGGATGACTCTCACATTTCCAGAGCCACAGGTTTGTGCAAAAATGTGGTTGGGCATTTTTCTCATAGTTGGAAGAAGAAGGTGGCATTAACTGAAGCCCAGGAAGAACTTCAGCTTCCAAAGCATTTACTCATTACAGAGTGCCCAACAAGGTGGGGTTCAAGGCAACAGATGACAGAACGAGTTTTGGAACAACAGAAGGCTCGGTCTCAGATCCTTTTAGCTGATCGCAAAACAAGACACCTGGTTCCACAATGGCAGGACACAGATGTCCTTGAATCTGTGAGCAAGGCACTGAAACCCCTGCAGGAGTTTACAGATGCCCTGTCTGGCGAGGACTATGTCAGCGTGTCATATCTGAAGCCAGTTCTTCATCTGTTCAAGTCAAGTCAAATCTGCTTTATTGTCAATTCTTCCACATGTACAGCACATACATACAGAGAATCGAAATTGCGTTACTCTCAGACCCATGGTGCATACAGATAACACTAACAGTAGAGCCTAAAAATCCAGATAGATACAGATAAAATATAAAATACAACAATACAAATAAGGGCATGTAAAAAAATTAAAATAAAGTTAAATAAAGCAGCGCAAGGCACATGGCAGAGTGCAAACCAGTGAAGTAAACAAACAGTGCAGATAAAAAGATTGTAGTGCAAAAAAGCTTATTCAGTCTGATTAAAGTGACAAAGGGCTCAGAGAGCAGTTCTTATTTAAACTGACTGTAGAGCAGAGCTGGGTAGTAACGGATTACATGTAATCTGGATTACGTAATCAGATTCCAAACCTCAAGTACTTGTAATTAGAGTAAACTACTTTTTAAAATACTCGTAATCAGACTACAGTTACTAAAAAAAAAAAAACAAAAAATTCTGACTGACTTTTTTCTTCCACAGAAAGATCTTAATGAAAGCATTTGAAGAGCACGAAAAAAGAATTGTAGCAGTTTCCACCTAATTCAGGTACTTGTATTAAACAATGAGTCAAGGCCCAAAATGAAGGAATCTTATGGATGTTTTACCTTCTGGGAAATGAATTGGCTGTGCAAAATATGCAATTTCAAAACATCAAGAAGATTAGACCTATTAAAACACAGTAGATTACAACATGGGTATTTTAGTTGAAATCAGTCCATAACCTGTCTCCATTCTGATTGCCCTTGCACCTTTAAGACATGGGGTGCATTACGAACACATTTGTCCAGGTTTCATCCACAGACAACTAAGCCAGGCCAGCTTCTTTCCTTCACATGCGTGGTGTGTAATTCATGCGGCTTCCACACAGAAAGACAATATTTTGAGCACCTGAGTGTCCACCTTAAAAAGCATGAATCAGTGCCTTGTGTTTTCAAAGACTGTCTTGTCTTGAAATAAATGAACAACATGTGTTAATATGCTTAAACTAAAGTAAAACAATTAAATGCTTTTTGTTTTTCTTTTTAACAGGAGCACAAACTTGAGGGCAGCACACACCAAATTATGAAGATTTTAGTGATTCACAATCCCACAGCAGAGGAGGACCCATCAGAAAAGTCCTTACTGGATGTAGAAACAAAACCACAGCATGCATTCTGTTGATGGGGTTGATGTATGGCCTCAACTTGGACCACCCAAAAACCCTTAAATACACTTTTAACCCTTAAAAACTTTTTTTTGGAACTTGATGCAACAAAACCACTCAAAAAGGTTCTCAAAGGCTCAAGTGCAAAATAATGGAATAGACCGTTCCATCCCATGGAGACTGTTTTTTTTTTTTTTTTTTTTTTTTTTTTGCATTAGAAGTTGTTAGTGATTTAGGCATGATTCCTGTTTTTGGGGAGAATTCTATTGTTTCCCAGGTTTCGGTTCCACTTTCAAGGTGTGGCCTTGCATTCCCTCTGTTCAAAGACAATGTACAGACTTAAAGCTGCAGTCTGTGTCTGCTGTGAAAGTAGGCAAGTGTGGATATGTGAACAGAGTGAGGTTCTTTATGTGCATGACATCAAAGACCATAATTACAAAAGCTGTGTCCCAAAGTTGAGTGTGCACACTTCGAAGGCAACGGACTTCGAAGAACAGGCCTCCGAAGTGCGTGAGATGCTCCGCCTTCACAGGATTTCCTAATTCCGTCACCAGGTGTTTCCGATTAGCGCTCTGTCGCATAGCAACGGTGCGAGAAGAGCGCTGACGAGAGGACAGTCCTGCCAGGATAGGTGGAGCCAGAACTGCTCGTTTTTGTTTTTCTGATTTACTCATAGTGGAGGAGACTGTGATGAACCTCAGGCTTAGTCAAGACCGAGGCCAGGTAAGTTACACTGGTTTGCTGCGATCTTTGTCGGATTACAACTTTAAATGCAGGTACTGGCTTGAGTTTACTATACGAAAAACTACAAAATACACACATAGCAGTTCAAATGCTGACTGATATCTTACAAAGGTGCAATTTTATGTAGTTTATTGTCTTGACCATATGTAGACAGGTTTGCAACCCATATTTTTTTAGGCAGTTAACCATAAAAATAAAACTGTATTTAAAAAAAATTGAGCATAGTACAGCTTAATGTACAGCAACTTTAAATTTAATAACCTTGAACATATTTAGAAGTAAACTGCAACATACAGAGAAGTGCAGCAGTATTATTAATGTAAAACCATCCTGACAAATTATTTTATTCAAGACAATACTGCACATACCTTTACTTTTACTCCCAATACCTTAAGTATATCAGACTATGCAAGATAATACTTTTACTTAAAGGATAGTTCAGCCAAAAATTAAAATCCTGTAATCATTTACTCACCCTTCAGTTGCTCCAGGTTTGGAATTTATATTTTTGGGTGAACTGTCCCTTCAGCTAAAGTTGTAAATATGACTAGTAGTTTTTCCCCAATATGGTATTGGTAGTTACTAAAAGTAGTTTATCAATAAACTAAAGTATGTCAATATTTCTTCTACTAATTACGTTGTCATAGCTCTAAACAATTTCTCTTTTCCTTTTTTCCCTAAATCAGACCAGACCCCTGTACTGCAGGATAAAGCTGAATGTGGCAGTGCTGGACAGGTGTTTAATGGTTTTGTTCTGAGCAGGGAGACCCTGACTGTGCTGCTGGATCTACTGAGAAGTGAAGGGCAACAGTGATGGTGTGCCACAGTCCAGACCCTGGTGTTTCTCTTCTGTCTGCCAGCAGTACATCATACAGATGGTCTCCAGAGTGTTTGACATGTCCCTCGCTCCACTGTCACCACACTGTCCTCCGAGTCTCTGAGGAGGTGCTGGCCATTCACCAAGAGATTCACCTCCTGAAGACCCCAGAACACATGGAGGCAGGGCCGGGCTGTTTTCTGATGTTAAACCTAAGCTATGTTGTAGATGGTTGTAAAAAGTACTTTCTATTATGTATAGAAAAATTTGTTTTAATGTGTAAAAAAGTATTTACAGGACAAACAAATAAACATATAAAAGAATGTTTTGTGAAAAAAAAATATAAGCTGCATTAAAAAAAATTAACAATGTACATAAGCACTTTTTATTTACACATGTGAATGTCTGTGGAGAGTAAGAGCTGAGCAGGCAGAGCAGTGCGGCTGAGTCTCCAGAGATCTGCAGAGAAGAGGGAGGCAGCAGAGACAAGGAGGGCTTCACTGCGGGACCAGCGGAAACACACACAACAGAAGCAGAAATGAAGAACTTATCATTTGACTTTAATTTTATAGGAAATGTGAATAACAAAAATACAAAATGTACAGAAAGTACTCAGGCTTATTTACGAATAAATTACACACAAAAAATGAATAATGTATACAATTTATGCATTTCATTTTTAACTTGCATCACAAAAATAAACTACAGAAATTAGGTTGTTTCATTGACAATATAACATTTAAAAACTATATTGCAAAAACTGTAATGTACTCATTTTTTTCTCTTGGCTAATGAAGAATGTATTTGTTTGAGTTTGATGTCCTCTCTGTCCACTCGCTCCCTCACCTGTCTCAGGACACTTCACAAATAAACCATGCCTGTTAACAACAAAAACACATGCTCACTTTCTCCAGAATAGTATTAAAACAAAAGAAAATGGAAACACTTATAAAAAAAGACAGGTTTGCAATCTTAACATTAGAAAATATGACACAGCAGGACATTCATACAAAATACTGAAGTGCTGAAGTTTGGTTAAAACATTTGTAGACATCTCTTGCATGACTGCACTACAGAAACAACAAAGGGAAAGACCATTGCCTTATAGTGGCTGTCTTATTGTTTGTGGGCTTTATGTTAAAAAAAAGCCTGGCTTTAAACAAACTCGCTAGGTATTTGAGTAAATGAAAACACAATACTTACATTTCAATGTGAAGGCCTTCACAGAACTCTCACCTGCCTCTGAATATTAACACCTTCGTCATATGCACGCAAGTGATTCTGGGATATGGAAGGGTGCGAAGTGTCCATAAGATGTACACTTAATTTTTCTGGGAAATGAAGGGCGCATTTGAAGTCGCTTTCGAAACTCGTCAGCCTTCGTCGCGCCGCGGTGACGCATTCGCACTTCAAATGCGGTATTCGGAGGGCGCATTCTGACTTTGGGACAGCTTACGTCATGACGATGTGACACGATCGCACTTCACATCCGCACTTCGGGGTGCGCACACTTCAGTTTGGGACAGCCTTCGTTGCGCCACTGTGACGCATTCGCACTTCAAATGCGCACTTCGGAGTCCATGCACTTAAGTTTGGGACACAGCTTAAGAGTCTCAGACCATCATCAGAATGACTGCAGAAATACAACTTGATCAACAGAGTGATCTTTATCTGTTTTTGAAGTTTTTAAGAAGTTGTTAGTGATTTGTGAATTGTTGTGTCACTTGAAATTAATAGAATGAGCTGTTGTACTGCCACAGACTGTTTGTTCCCAAGTAAACCTGATTATTTTTTTTAATTAGAAGTTTTTAAGAAGTTGTTAGTGATTTGTTGTCACTTGAAATTTAACGGTTCTTTTGTACCTTTATGAATTAAGGATAGCATTAGGGATAGTTCAAAATGAAAATTATGTAATCATTACCTCATGTAGTTCAAAACCTGTATAAGTTTTTTTGTTCCGTTGAATACAAAAGAAGATATTTTAAAGAATGTTGGTAACCAAACAGTTGATGGGCCCCATTAACTTTCATATTATTATTTTTTTTCTCTATATAATGGATGTCAATGGCTACCGTCAACTTTTTGATTGCCAACATTCTTTAAAATACCTTCTTTTGTGTTCAACATAATAAAGAATTCATAAGGGTTAGTAAATGATTGCATAATTTTCATTTTTGGGTGAACTATTCCTTTAATTAATGTTTTAAAAAGAATGAATTGTTTTATTCATATATTTAGTCAATAAAGAGTAATTTATTGACCAGTGAATTACTGTGTCCTGTGTCTGGCAATTTTTAGGTAAATTTAACCATCTCTGAGTAAGTAATGTTTAATTATTTCTATTGACTTATTATTAATAATAATAATTAAGAAGATGAACTGTTTTCTGCTAATAATAAAGTTATTATTAATTAATTTTATAAGTAATTCGCTGTGTAATTTATTGAGAAATATTACTTTACCTAATTTCATTTAGTATATCATAGCTGTTAAATTCAGGTACCCTTTACTCTTTACGCAAAAATATAGGATGAAATCCACTCAAACAAACTGAGTGCAAATTGTCACCTCACTTTTATTGAGTAGATTCTATAGGTTTGTTTTTACAGTGTACTGCTTTAAACAATCTTAATTCATTTAAATTGTACCGACATTTGCAATTATATATTTCAGAAAACACGAACAGAATATGTTATCTTTGAGACTATTATAACACACCTAATGCATGGGATATCAGGAAAATGTGGAAAAATCTCTAGAAGACAGACACTAACACATAACTTACCAGCAACACAACAACATCCGATGAGCATCTAACTTAAGCATCTGTGATAAAGCAATACAAAAATACACACACAGGTATTTATCTTCTGCAGGTTACTTGTCCTTTACCCATTTGTAAACTCTGGTTATACTTTACTATTTTTGAAAGTTAATACAGAGTGATTTTCTTACCTCATTTTGCCAGTATGTGTGCAGGACCTCGCAGAACACATCTGACCCTTCTTGTGGTCAAATTACAGTTTTTGTTCTCCATTGACGTCACGACTCAAATTCGCTCAAAAAAAAAAACAACAACAAAAAAAACAGTAGCTCAGCTCACAGTCAGCCGCCTCAAGGGGGTCGCACCAGGGGCGTTGCACAAGATCCCGGGCCCTATGCATAGGCAGTCCTGATGGGCCCTCGTGAAAATATTCAGGTAAAATAAAATATATTCCAGACTTTAAGGGCCCTCTCTTCCTTTGGGGCCCTGGTAATCAGTACTGGTTTTACCCCCAGTCCGACGCCCCTGGGTCGCACACCGGACGAGAAGCGCCGCGTCGCGTCGTGCCACATGTAGGACAACTCGAGGTATCGCACACCGGACGCGCACATTCTATACGCTGGAACTCAATATCGAATCAAGTTCTGAGCAGCAAGATGAATGAGATTTGACTTCATTTATTATTATTATTATTTTACATATATTTTAATTGATAATAGCTGAGTTTTGAACGTTAATTAATGAAAAGAATATGTGTTATAATTTAGTCTAGATTATCATTAGCATTCTAGATTGCCATTCATCAATTGTTTTGTATTATTATAAGCAATTTCAACATTTCTAATGATGTAGCTACTAATACTGATTTGTTTGATCAGTAAAAACAAAGAAGCCACATATTTTTTATAGGAATGCTTATTTCGTAACGTTTCTCAGGACTTTCACTGAATTTTACCTCAGATCGAAAATTAGACATTCTTACCTGAAAAACCGATGACAAACGCTATCTTCCTCCACGTTTATGACTTCCTCATGTTGTCTTTGAAGAATCTATGGTTGGTTGCATATAATTCTGTGTATTTCCCTGCGTCGTTGACTAGTTTTTTGTCTTTTGCGGTCCACTACTCCGCTATTTAAATGACCTGAAGTGTGTTGTGACGGTTGAGACCTGGTAAATCCAGCTGCCGACAACATTGAATGTAATCACGACAGGTGCAAATACTGTATTAAATGTCTCGAGAGAAAAATAAAAAATTAAAAGGACTACGTTTATTATTATATATGTTAACATTTTAATCAAGCTGTGCAACTAATGTAAGTAGTATTTTGCAGCAGTGGTATCTTGGTATAATGTATGAACAACAGTTTGAAACAAATATTATGTTATTTAATACAAAACTATGCAGATGGCGCGGCAGGAATTTGAACAGCGTCCTGAGTCGTAGCTGGGCGCCGCCGGTGTGTGTACACTCAAAGAGAATAATGTATGGAGTCAAAGTAATTTCATATATATACGCAAAAAAAATAAAGTTTTGCAAACGAAAATTAAAGTATTGAGGAAAATAATTTAGCTTTTTGCAAACAAAAATAAAGAATTGCAAAACATAAATGATACCGCGCGAAAGAAATGATTTTGCAATACATATTTTCCATGGTCATATCTATTATTTTATTTGCAACACTGATTTTATTTTGCGTGTCGGTCTAGTTTGAGCTTGCGCTGCAGTTTTTCCTGTGCGCTTCATTTTTCTGCGCGTCTCGCTTTGTGGCGCTGTTTTGACGTGGGGGTGGAGTCAAGGGGCAGGGGCGTGTACAACATGCCTCCCTGGAAGTGACGTCATCGGCCCGAGACGCAGCTCACTGATCCAGGTACTGTCATGATGAGCAGATGCATGCGAGTGGATCGCTTCCTTTTATTCACTAGCATTAAAACATGCATGGTTTCGTTTTATTAACTTTATTAACAAATGTATATGTGTATTAGCAGCGTTTGCTCAAGTTAAAGAAGTTGTTACCATGCACATCTGCTATTTATTTCTCTCGATGTGCACACTTTTATAGCATTAAAATGTGTATTGTTTCATTTGGTTAACTGCATGTGTATTAACAGTGTTTGTTTAAAATCTCTTAACCTGTGGGAGGACACCAGCGCACAGAAGCGTTCTTCACATTAGTTCAGAGTTACTGCTAGTTTTAACGATGCTTTTGGAAAACGCAGCCCTGAAGAGTTTTGTAAATAATAGCCTATATTGTAAAAGCCCGACATGTCAATAAAGATTTTTTACTGGAAGTGCACGTTAGAGGATGAATTTAACAATAACCCTATAATAATAAATACTAGAATTATAAATGAATAATTCGCTAGTTTCATTTGTAATTGAAAACACTAGCTAATTTAACAAAGAACGTTAATTAGGTTAGCAATACACGAATTAAAAGGGGAAATAAGCATAACAATAAATATTCAAAATATAGCCCTATTTAATATAATATTATTATCAATTATTATATACGGTTAGCCTATATGAATAAATGAATGATGCATTTATATAGCGCTTTATAATTTATTGTTGTACACACAATTCGCTGTACGATCATGTGGGGGGTCTCTCCTTAACCACCAGCAGTGTGCAGCATCCACTTGGATAATTATATATATATATATATAATGATAAAAATAATAAAAGCATTATATGCACATATATTACATAAAAAGACACGATCAACGGACTGTGGGATGGATAAAAATATTTGATCAATCTCTGATAATCTCAGGTTGCTATGGTCACGCGGGTTTGTTTATGCATTAAACTCGTGGCAAAATTAAACCAAAAAGATTCGAGCTTCATTTTTTTTTTAACTTACAATGACAGTCATTTATTAATTTATGCCAGGAGTTAGGTAAATGAAAAACGAAGTCGAGATCGATATAAAACTTGAGTTGTAGACCTCTTTAATGATGTACGTTATAGTTTATGAAGTGAATTGCATAATTTTACATTAAAAATAGCAGTAACTCTGAACTAATGTGAACAAAGAACGCTTCTGTGCGCTGGCGTCCTCCCACAGGTTCAGAGATCTTAAACAAACACTGTTAATACACATGCAGTTAGCCAAATGAAACAATACATATATTAATGCTATAAAAGTGTGTGACTGGCATAAAATTGGCTTGACGTTGGACGTTCGATATTCGCAAATCTAGGGACCGTCTCTAAAGTTACATGCGAAACTACTATACACTTCTCTAACGTCATTAGCATGCAAGGAGAATGACTAACAGTCATGAAAACAACTGTTAACTGTTTATCCAGGTGTCAACTATAATGCACACCTTTTATATTTTTTGATAATTATTAAAATAAACTGTAAATCAAATGTAAAATATTGCTAATTTTCATTACCGAATGGGCTCAAATTTAAAATATGCTATAATTTGAAGCTCAATAGCATTTGAACAGAATGACTCACTTTCATAAAACATACTGTAAAGTGTTTATCTAGGTGTCAACTATAATGCACACCATTCATATTTATCATAATTATTCAAATAAACTGTAAATCATATGTAAAATATTGCTACTTTTCATTACCGATTGAACTTAAATACAAATTTAAAGCTCAATAGCATTTGAACAGAATGACTCACATTCATAAAACATACTGTAAAGTGTTCATCTAGGTGTCAGCTATAATGAACACCATTCATATTTTTCATAATTATTCAAATAAACTGTAAATCATATGTAAAATATTGCTATTTTTCATTTGAGCGTTAGTGTTTACGTCCATTTGGTAATGAAAAGTATCAATATTTACATATGATTTACAGTTTAATTTAATAATTTTTAAAAAATATAAAAGGTGTGCATTATAGTTGACACCTGGATGAACAGTTAACAGTTGTTTTCATGACTGTTAGTCATTCTCCTTGCATGCTATTGACCTTAGAGAAGTGTATAGTAGTTTCGCATGTAACTTTAGAGACGGTCCCTAGATTTGCGAATATCGAACGTCCAACGTCAAGCCAACTTTATGCCAGTAAAAGACTGCACATCGAGAGAAATAAACAACAGATGTGCATGGTAACAACTTCTTTAACTTGAGCAAACGCTGCTAATACACATATACATTTGTTAATAAAGTTAATAAAACGAAACCATGCATGTTTTAATGCTAGTGAATAAAAGGAAGCGATCCACTCGCATGCATCTGCTCATCATGACAGTACCTGGATCAGTGAGCTGCGTCTCGGGCCGATGACGTCACTTCCAGGGAGGCATGTTGTACACGCCCCTGCCCCTTGACTCCACCCCCACGTCAAAACAGCGCCACAAAGCGAGACGCGCAGAAAAATGAGGCGCACAGGAAAAACTGCAGCGCAAGCTCAAACTAGACTGACGCGCAAAATAAAATCAGTGTTGCAAATAAAATTGTAGATATGACCATGGAAAATATGCATTGCAAAATCATTGCTTTCGCGCCGTATCATTTATGTTTTGCAATTCTTTATTTTTGTTTGCAAAAAGCAAAATTATTTTCCTCAATACTTTAATTTTTGTTTGCAAAACTTTATTTTCTTTTGCAAAACTTTATTTTTTTGCGTATATATATGTGATATTATATTGACTCCATAATAATGTGTTCGAATTTTAAAGACGTGGCGCGACGCAACGCGGCGCTGCGCTTCTCGTCCGGTGTGCGACCCCCTTCGCTCACTGAAAGACGATAATAACGGTCATATTTTCAAATTTAGAAAGGCGCGAACAGTTTCATTGTACAGTTTCCTGAATGACAGCCAGATTAACCAATCATGATCAAAGCAATAAAGTAAAACAACCAATAGGCAGTGTTGCCAACTTCTTTCAATGGAAAGTAGCTAAACCCTACCTGAAAAGTCGCTAAAGCCCCTTTCACACTGCACGAGTGCACGTCGGACCCGGCAAATTGCCGGAACATTGCCGGGTCGACTTCTGTGTGAAAGCAAACACGTCCCGGGATTAATTCCGGGATTGAACCCGGGTCGGGGACCTAGTAACATTGCCGGGTTCAGTCCCGTGAACAAAAGCCAGAACTAATGCCGTGTCGTAGTGATGACGCGCGTTATCGCGCAAGTCTTTTAGGGCCTCTACATAGTCAACGCGAGCAAGCAATGCGAGCGACGCGAACGACGCGCTACCTTTCATTGTCTAAACAGTGGACGCAAGCCCCATACGGAAAGGTAATATATTCACATGTGAAGCACTGTTAAATATATTGAAATATATTTTGAAAATGTATTTTTAAAATACATAAGTTGTGTGTGTGTGTGTGTTACATTATATTCTTGCCTCAAATGACTTTTAATCAATGTGTTTTTGCAGTGCAGCTATGCATTTTGTTTCTACACTATGTTTACCATTTTTAAAGCTATTATTATATTATATTATATTATATTATATTATATTATATATTATATTATATTACATTACATTATATAGATCCTATATTCTAATTCTATTTAGGCCTACTATCAACTTAAACAATGTTATCAAGTGTCAGGACAAGTTTATAATTTTATGTACTATGTAAACGCTGTGTAATGTGTTTGATAGGCGCGCGCGTTGAACATTCGACGCGCATTTAAACTGTGGAGGGAGTTACCATGGAAACGCGGCGGCAACTCAGCTGACAAGTAGCAAATCTTTCCGTCTCTCACTGTTGTTTTTACTGCTTTCAGGTAAGTTTAGTCCCTAAAATTACACAAATAATACATACAACTTTTCCTGACACTTTCTTACATGTAATTGACACGCTTCTGTTGAATATTTACTTTACAGAAATGGTTCAGTGTCATTGGAATAAGTCCGTTAGCATCACAACCGTGAGCTAACAGAGGCTAACTAAAAGAGGTAAGCTAGCTATAGATTTGAGCTCTTATTTATGAAAGTTTGGGATTTTAATCACATATTTTGTGTAGATGAGTTTTTTTTATAGCTTTGTAAATGTTTTTCTGGCAATTTGTTAATGGATGAATTAAAAAAAGATAATTAATTTAACCTAAAAGTATGCACTGTTAGGGTTGCCATTATATATATACATATATATATATATATATATATAATATGCCATAAAGGTTATCCAGCAATCAACTGCCAGGTGATCTGTGATCATAAGTGTTTGATCACAGACATTGTTGCAAGGTGGCATGGATGCACGCATGACTCCTTTATCTTTAGCAACTCATCTGTGGGTCAAGAGGCCCAAAACTCACAGGGACAGTGGAGGCTGCTTGGGGACAGCGGATATCCACTGAGGCCATATCTGTTCACCCATGTTGCCAATCCTGTCAATAACAGGGAAGCAGATTTCAATGAGACTGACCGTGTTGCCCAAAGTATTGTGGAGCACACTTTAGGGAGGTGGAAGCTACGCTTTTGGGCTATTCACAAGTCCAGTGGTGGTCTTCTCTTTGTGCCACAAAAGTGCTGTGCTGTAATAACAGTAACAGCTATGTTGCACAACATTGCAGTGCGGGCAAGAGTGCCCTTGGACATCAGGGAGGAAGACAAAGAGGTGGAAGAAGAGAATGAAGAGTGCATGAGACCTCATGATGACCAGCCAAGACATGTTTAATACATGGCTGGGTTTCATGCATGCCAGCAAGTCATTGACACACTTTTTTTAGTTTCTCCTTTTTGTTTTCCCTCTTAAAAGCACACTAGCCATTTCCCTGTTAAATACAAAATTTTTGCTCTCCTTGAAATGTTCATATACAGTCGTGGCCAAAAGTTTTGAGAATTACATAAATATTAGTTTTCAAAAAGTTTGCTGCTAAACTGCTTTTAGATCTTTGTTTCAGTTGTTTCTGTGATGTACTGAAATATAATTACAAGCACTTCATACGTTTTCAAAGGCTTTTATCGACAATTACATGACATTTATGCAAAGAGTCAGTATTTGCAGTGTTGGCCCTTCTTTTTCAGGACCTCTGCAATTCGACTGGGCATGCTCTCAATCAACGCCTGGGCCAAATCCTGACTGATAGCAACCCATTCTTTCATAATAACTTCTTGGAGTTTGTCAGAATTAGTGGGTTTTTGTTTGTCCCACCCGCCTTTTGAGGATTGACCACAAGTTCTCAATGGGATTAAGATCTGGGGTGTTTCCAGGCCATGGACCCAAAATTTCAACATTCTGGTCCCCGAGTCACTTAGTTATCACTTTTGCCTTATGGCACGGTGCTCCATTGTGCTGGAAAATGCATTGTTCTTCACCAAACTGTTGTTGGGTTGTTGGAAGAAGTTGCTGTTGGAGGGTGTTTTGGTACCATTCTTTATTCATGGCTGTGTTTTTGGGTAGAATTGTGAGTGAGCCCACTCCCTTGGATGAGAAGCAACCCCACACATGAATGGTGTCAGGATGCTTTACTGTTGGCATGACACAGGACTGATGGTAGCGCTCACCTTTTCTTCTCCGGACAAGCCTTTTTCCAGATGCCCCAAACAATTGGAAAGGGGCTTCATCTGAGAATATGACTTTGCCCCAGTCCTCAGCAGTCCATTCACTATACTTTCTGCAGAAGATCAATCTGTCCCTGATGTTTTTTTGGAGAGAAGTGGCTTCTTTGCTGCCCTTCTTGACACCAGGCCATCTTCCAAAAGTCTTCGCCTCACTGTGCGTGGAGATGCGCTCACACCTGCCTGCTGCCATTCCTGAGCAAGCTCTGCACTGGTGGCACTCCGATCCCGCAGCTGAATCCTCTTTAGGAGACGATCCTGGCGCTTGCTGGACTTTCTTGGACACCCTGAAGCCTTCTTTACAAGAATTGAACCTCTTTCCTTGAAGTTCTTGATGAACTTATAAATTGTTGATTTAGGTGCAATCTTAGTAGCCACAATATCCTTGCCTGTGAAGCCATTTTTATGCAATGCAATGATGGCTGCACGTGTTTCTTTGCAGGTCACCATGGTTAACAATGGAAGAACAATGATTTCAAGCATCACCCTCCTTTTAACGTGTCAAGTCTGCCATTCTAACCTAATCAGCCTGACATAATGATCTCCAGCCTTGTGCTCGTCAACATTCTCACCTGAGTTAACAAGATGATTACTGAAATGATCTCAGCAGGTCCTTTAATGACAGCAATGAAATGTAGTGGAAAGGTTTTTTTGGGGATTAAGTTAATTTTCATGGCAAAGAAGGACTATGCAATCCATCTGATCACTCTTTATAACATTCTGGAGTATATGCAAATTGCTATTATAAAAACTTAAGCAGCAACTTTTCCAATTTCCAATATTTATGTAATTCTCAAAACTTTTGGCCACGACTGTACAGCAGTGTACTTTTTTCATTCTATAATTTTTATTTTATTTCTTTATTCATTATTATTTCTATACTGAGTTATGTGTAATGAATAATAATAATAATAATAATAATAATAATATATTCATTGAAGAGAAGTCAATTTTAGGTGTAATTTGCTGGTTGTCCAGCAGGTGACCTCATAACTCTGTCTCTCTACGATGCACTTAGGGATTTACGAATACTCCAGAGCACTCGTAGATCTACGATGATTTTCAAGTGCTACTTAAGTTACGATGGTTTTGGGAAACAGACCGTAATATTAAGATCATTCGTAAGATCGTTTTTACGAACTTCTTAGGCTTTCAAGCTTTTGGCAAACCCGGGCCAGTATGTTAACACGTAGGCTATAGAAGCTTGCTACATGAATCCATGAGTACAGTTTACAAACCCGAGGGAATGTATTGTGAAAGTGTGCACACGGATTATGAATTTGTGGCTACAAATTCAAAAACCGAAGGTTCAGTTCACAAAATCTGAGCGCATGGATTGGAAATTCGTGGGTACGGTTTATTAATCCGTGGGCACGATGTGTTAAACAGAGGGAACAGTTTAAGAGTTTGTGAGCACGGCTTGTAAATTGAGGGAACGGATTGCAAAACCGTCGGCATGGATTGTTTTTTTTGTTGTTGTTGTTTTGTTTTTGTTTTTCTCCTACAGGTGACTTCCTGGGCTCCGTAGCAATCTGGCGCTAAGAAAAGAAAAGAAGAAGAAAAAAAGAAGAAACCGATGCCTGTGCATTACTTTCTGGTACATTCATAATCCTGTGAAACTTTTATGGCTGTTGACATTAATAACGTGTTTTAATGTCGGTAATAATTTCACCACCAACAACGCATCTAATATTCTCTCAGAGTTTCCATGTTCCCTTACAAAAATTAGCCATGGTTTTAACACGAATAAAACCAAAAATCATGGTTCTTGTAGGGTCCGTGTACATTTTGATAGTTTGTTTTTCCATTTGAAATGAAATAAGCAGAAAACGACTGATCTCATTTTTTTCATTTGTTCAAAAAAAAAAAAATCGAAAAAACGAGATTTTGCGCTTGATTTTCCTTTTTTTGCTTCATGGGTAGAAAACAGATAAACCACTCGAAATTCATTCCCCCATTGTGTGCGGTTATGACACGCCCCTTTCCGACAATTGGTCACCAAATATGAGCCTGTGACGTCATCTGCTGTTCGTTCACCAAAATAATAGCCCTCTGCTGCTATATTAATATGCTATATCGTCTTTCTTCTATGCAACCTAATGCGTTTCACAGAAATATTTATTTCAGAAATATTAATCAGAACCCAGGCTGTTTTAATTAGCTGTGCGTTGTTAATGGTGAAGCTGTGCTACCCATAGAGGAGCAGATAAGAAGGACAAATAAAAAAAATAAAAAATAAAAAGGATAGCCTGTGGTAAATTTCATTAATTATTAGTCACTGAAGTCTGTTTTTAAGCTGTCATTGTGTTTTTAAAATGTAAGTGCCTCTACATCTGTAGACTGCCAAGCGCATGACTAGGGCTGGGCGATATGGCCTAAAAAAAAAATCCCCGATTTTTTCACCAAAAATCCGATTTACGATTTAAATTGATTTTTTGCACCCCCCCCCCCCCCCCCCTACAATATTAAACTGACAAAGAAATTGTTCAAAACACGTTTTAATATAATTCATTATTTATTATTTACCAGTCAAATTTATAACTGAGAAGATGATTTTTAAAATTTTTTATTTAATACTAGCCCATCATGCATATAATCATCCACTCGGCGTTAAGAACTGTTAAAATTAAAATTGGCAACTACGCAGTGAGTCATTTTTTTCTTATATAAATTATTTGTAAATAGAGCAGACACTGTCTAACTGTGTCTACACTGGACGCGAGAGTTGTCGTGCTGCGCCCCGCTGTGCTAAAAGTCTGTCTAAACTTGACCTCACACTACAGTTGCAAATCATCTGAACATAGTGTCAGTACATTTCTTTATAAATAGAACGAGCATCAGTTTACTGATGAGGATCGTGTCGCATCACACCGTGTCAGTGTAGACAACATCACTGGGTTCTATTGTCTTCTGTCGGATCGCACCACTCATGCCCGGTGTAGACATTGCATGCGTTTTTAAATGGGTTATGTTACAGCCCTGCTTGTGTTTTAATTTTTTTATTAAATATCTGTATTGACTGCATGATCATATCATCGTATTATTTACTGCCATGCGAGCCACAAAAGTAAAGCTTGGTGAGCCGTGCAATGAGCATTGCTGCAGGTTGCTTTTTGGCGGATATGCTGTGCTTGTGCATTTTGTAGGGCAAAACATCTCTCTCACTCGGCAGCGGAGTATATGAGTGGAGTGGAGCGGCAACTATTTCCCTCCGCGTTCCGAGCATTTAATAATCACTCCGCGCTCACTGATACCAGAAACACCACTCCGCCTTCGCTCCGTGGCTAAAGTATTTCAGTATGTTTGAAATGTTATGTTAATAACATAGCCTATATTAAAATAAAAAGTAAATAAAATAACAGTAGAGTTTCAAAGTGGCTTAGGCTATTGTGTGCAAACTTTTTTTTTCCTACCACATGCCTAACTAATAACATTGTCAGCATTAAAAGGTATAATTGCTGCTTTCTGCTGTGCAAATTTGGTTTGTAATGAAAATAGCAGTTCATTTTCGTCAGTTATTTTATCTACAGATCGATGCATTTCTTACAGATTTCAAAATCAGATAAAGATGAAGTATTGTAAGATTACATTTGTTTGAATGCATTATTGCGAAAGCGATTGCGTGTGAATGTGCTGTATCTGTTTAAATCATGCTTTAACCCAGAAATATTCAGTAAAAAAGAAAAGACAAACTCCTTGAGAACTAGCCTATAACTTTCCCGCTCGGGTATTGCCGTCATTATAATCTTCTGATTTGAGAGATTCATCTGTATCAAGCTATAGCTAAATATGTTTAACATGTGAATTATTGCTAAATATGCAGTTATATTACGGGCTGTTCTGGGTATTCTTACTCGTGATGGAGTGGTGGAGGACTGCTCTTGGAGCGAGTGAAAACCACGACGCTCTAACTTTTAAAAAACCCGCGCCTCGCTCCAGTCAAAATCACACCGCTCTACTCCGCGCTCCGGTGAAACATACTTTGCTCGGCAGCATGTCTTTATGGCAAACGCATGGAGGAGGGTTGAGCCCAATCGGAACAACGGGAGCCCTGAGTGGAGCGTCGGCGGATGTTAAAAAGAAAACCGATTTTCATTCAAACAAACCGATGTAAACTACACATTCGAGTTAATCGATAAAATCGATTTATCGCCCAGCCCTACGCATGAAATAATTTTGAAGGCTACTGGACGGATTATGACTTGCAAAGGCCCCAGGTCCAATTATCTCCAAGCACCCCCCCAAAACAAATGAAAAGCACTCTCCAAGCCCCCTTTCTCTGCGCATTCATAGTAGCCTAATAAAAAGTGGAAGTTACGAATATTCAAACCGTTATCACTCCGCGTCAAATGCCTGCGCTACCTTAAGAAAAGCACATTGTACAGGGTTTACAAAATCAATATAGGGCTAATACACTTTTCTGATATTTTTCTCTCTACACGTCTAATAGCTACAATGAATAATCAACAGTGTGGCAAACTGAGGCGTCTGAAACACATCTTTAATGAATTAACTGTCAAATATACACATATTTAATGCATCATGAATCAAAAAAATATTTGCCACTAAACAACTCTGTGACAAACATCACATGTAAAGTTTAAACATCAGATCATCACGTATAGGAAAATGCAATTTAAGAAAACACAATTAGGCTACAAACATTTTTTTGGAAGGCCCTGACAATTATACAAACCAGCATGGCTACTGAAACTATTTTTTACAGGAGTTTCTTTCTTGTCTTCTTCCTCTCTAAGTCATCCACCACTTCATCGAAACTGAGCTCTTTTAAGAGTTCGGACTCCATGGCCATGAGCGACGGAAAGCTGAGATGTTCTTGACACATTCCTGTTCTCAGTTCGTTTTTAACTCGAGACATTTTAGAAAATGAGCACTCTCCCTCGCAATTCGTAACTAGCAGTACACGTTTGGAAAGGTTGATTGTTAATTCAGATTTATCATTGCTGTTGTTTACAGTCAGTCTTAAGATTCTAGTCTTAGAGTTTAAAAACCAACTGTGGCCAGTCGTCCTCACAAAGGTTTTATTAAACATTTAATATTTGTGACTGGCGGTACCGGCGACTGTCGATATATTCTGAAGATGCATTCTCTAGGCTGTCAAACATCATTCATCCTTATTTTTCTGATTTTTTTTCAAACGCATCTTCATTTTTTAGTGTATCTTTTGTATTAGGCTATGCGTTAACATTGCAAGTTAATTGTTTTAGGCTATTCATTTTGTTCAGCAGATGGAAAAAAGTGAAACTGCATTCTGTAAAAATCCAGAATAAGATGTGATTTATCTTTTTTTTTTTTCAGTAACATTAAGGATCCTTTATTTCAACCTGGAGTCTAATAAATGTTAATCAAGAAGAATAAAATGGTAGCTTATAAACTGCACTTATTAATATATAGGCTTGTTTAGAATAGCCTGTTTTAAATAGGCCTAGTCTAATGAATTAAAAAAAATCTAACATTTGTAAATAATATTAATATATATACACTTTTAATTATATCTAATATACAGGTGCATCTCAATAAATTAGAATGTCGTGGAAAAGTCAAGTCATCTTTATTTATATAGCGCTTTAAACAAAAAAGATTGCATCAAAGCAACTGAACACCATTAATTAGGAAAACAGTGTGTCAATAATGCAAAATGACAGTTAAAGGCAGTTCATCATTGAATTCATCATGCAGCTCAGTTGAGTTTAAATAGTATCTGTGCAATCATTTGCAATCAAGTCAACAAAAAGTTCATTTATTTCACTAATTCAACTCAAATTGTGAAACTTGTGTATTAAATAAATTCAGTGCACACAGACTGAAGTAGTTTAAGTCTTTGGTTCTTTTAATTGTGATGATTTTGGCTCACATTTAATAAAAACCCACCAATTCAGGTGCATCTCAACAAATTAGATTATGGTGACATGCCAATCAGCTAATCAACTCAAAACACCTTCAAAATGGTCTCTCAGTTTGGTCACTAGGCTACACAATTATGGGGAAGACTGCCGATCTGACAGTTGTCCAGAAGACAATCATTGACACCCTTCAAAAGGAGGGTAAGACACAAACATTCATTGCCAAAGAAGCTGGCTGTTCACAGAGTGCTGTATCCAAGCATGTTAACAGAAAGTTGAGTGGAAGGAAAAAGTGTGGAAGAAAAAGATGCACAACCAACCGAGAAAACTACAGCCTTATGAGGATTGTCAAACAAAATCGATTCAAGAATTTGAGTAAACTTCACAAGGAATGGACTGAGGCTGGGGTCAAGGCTTCAAGAGTCACCACACACAGACGTGTCAAGGAATTTGGCTACAGTTGTCGTATTCCTCTTGTTAAGCCACTCCTGAATCACAGACAACATCAGAGGCGTCTTACCTGGGCTAAGGAGAAGAAGAACTGGACTGTTGCCCAGTGGTCCAAAGTCCTCTTTTCAGATGAGAGAAGTTTTGTACTTCATTTGGAAACCAAGGTTCTAGAGTCTGGAGGAAGGGTGGAGAAGCTCATAGCCCAAGTTGCTTGAAGTCCAGTGTTAAGTTTCCACAGTCTGTGATGATTTGGGGTGCAATGTCATCTGCTGGTGTAGGTCCATTGTGTTTTTTGAAAACCAAAGTCACTGCACCCGTTTACCAAGGAATTTTGGAGCGCTTCATGCTTGCTTCTGCTTGACCAGCTTTTTGAAAATGCTGATTTCATTTTCCAGCAGGATTTGGCACATGCCCACACTGCCAAAAGCACCAAAAGTTGGTTAAATGACCATGGTGCTGGTGTGCTTGACTGGCCAGCAAACTCACCAGACCTGAACTCCAGAGAGAATCTATGGGGTATTGTCAAGAGGAAAATGAGAAACAAGAGACCCAAAAATGCAGATGAGCTGAAGACCACTGTCAAAGAAACCTGGGCTTCCATACAACCTCAGCAGTGGTACAAACTGATCACCTCCATGCCACGCCGAATTGAGGCAGTAATTAAAGCAAAAGGAGCCCCTAACAAGTATTGAGTACATGTACAGTAAATGAACATACTTTCCAGAAGGCCAACAATTTACTAAAAATGTTTTTTTTTTTTTTGGTCTTATGAAGTATTCTAATTTGTTGAGAGTGAATTGGTGGGTTTTTTGTTAAATGTGAGCCAAAATCATCACAGTTAAAAGAACCAAAGACTTAAACTACTTCAGTCTGTGTGCACTGAATTTATTTAATACACGAGTTTCACAATTTGAGTTGAATTACTGAAAAAATTAATTTTTCCACGACATTCTAATTTACTGAAATGTACCTGTATACATGTGCATCTTGAAAAGCAAATGTTTTGGAAAGTGCTACGCCACGTTTTTGTGCCATCTAGTGGTTTAGATGAAAATAATATCAAAGGTGCCTTTTACCCCGGGGGCACCTTTAGCTCCGTTGTACCCTACTTTTTCCTATACCCTTTACACAAAGAAAGAAGCTCAAAGAGTGGTTCAAATAAATATAATTTGAAACAGGATGGGACAGACAATGGTTCTACACATGGTCGTTGCTAGCAGGACAAAAGGTGGGGACATTTCTAGGGGCCCTGGGCTTGAAGGGTCCCTCCTTCCGGAACGTGTTTTCAAGGGGGCCCACAGCAACAACCTGCATTGGGCCCCGGATCCCCCTGCTACAGCCCTGGTTCTATAAAAGATTTTCATATTTACAGGGCCCAATAGTAATAGTAGTCTGACATGGAGTGGATCGCCTACATAGTAGAAAGACAGAGAAAGAGAAAATCATACCCGTCAAAAGAATCAGTAGCATAAGATGTTTTATCTCGCCGAGTGTATTTTTAGTCTTGTTTTTTCACTTAAGTTAGCCTCACCTGAGCAGTAGCCTACAAAACAATGTCATGCGCTTGGCTGTCTACAGATGTAGAGGCACTTACATTTTAAAAACACAATGACAGCTTAAAAACAGACTTGAGTGACTAAATAATTAATGAACTTAACCACAGGCTAACCTTTAAAAAAAAATAAAAATAATTATCTGTGCTTCTTATCTGCTCCTCTATGGGTAGCGCAGCTTCACCATTAACAACGCACAGCTAATTAAAACCAGCCTGGGTTCTGATTAATATTTCTGAAATCAATATTTCTGTGAAACGCATTAGGTTGCACAGAAGAAAGACGATAAAGCATATTAATATAGCAGCAGAGGGCTATTATTTTGGTGAATGAACAGAGGATGACGTCGCAGGCTCATATTTGGTTGACCAATCGGCGGCAAGGGGGAAAGAATTTCGTTTTTTTTTTTTTTTCGTTTCTGCTTATTTCATTTCAACTGGAAAAACAAGCTATCAAAACGTAAAGGACCTTGTAGCCATGGTAACTGCAAATGAACCATGGTTTTGTTATTGCAAATAATAATTTACAAAGAAGTATTAATATTTTTTTTTTTTTTTTTGGGGGGGGGGTTATAAAAACAGACAACAACAGCCTTTCAAATGACTTAATGCATTATATAAAAACAATGAGGCAATAATGACTGGTTTATTAATTATATGGTTTCATCGAATAACACCATTAAAATACTAATGTAATACAAAATAAACAATTTATGTACATATTATTTCAAATGCCTGCAAAGGGAGCCAAAATAATTGCTGCTGCTACACTTACAGGATGATCAAATCCTTGTTTAATATGCTATTGACCAAACATTTAATTCAAATATCCACTTAATCTTTCATTTTTGGCCACCTTTTTGTTATAGATGACACAGCCTCTATAATTTCTTCAACAACAACAATTAAAAAATAAAAAAAAAGTGTGGACATCAGAACCCTTACAAAAACGAACCATGGTTTTATCATAGTAAAAGTGCTTAATTTTCTGTTGCGTGATTTCTGAATTATTGAGACTATAAAATCAATCAGACAACTGTATTAATAAAATCATAGCCATAGGTAACTGTCTAGAGCTAAAATTATAATTTGTAAATAATACAATTTAATTACAATTTATTTATTTATTTATTATTTTTTATATTTTATTAAAGTTCTAAAGTTCCTTATAGTATGTGTTTATTTTATTTATTTATTTATTTATTTATTTATTTATTTATTTATTTATTTATTTTACTTCCATAATATTTGAGGGAGGGGGCACAACATTAGGGCACCGGCCCTGGACATGTTTACTTTACAGCTCAATAAAATACACTCTGTCTGTTCTAATGTCAGCTGATTTAAAACACGCATTTCCTCCCTTTTTCAAACTGAAACATATCATTTGTATCATAAAATTAACCCTCACATTCTGGCTGTAGTGCACTTATCATTAAGTAAAAGAACAAGAGATAAAATCACAGTTAACACACACACACAAAAAGTTAGTAATAAAAAATAAATACAATAAAAAGTATGGTTAAAAACTAAACACTTTTTTGCATACTGATGTTTCCAGAAAGAGCTAAGCTTTTCCCTACAGGCGTGTGTGCTTCCCTAAAGGCCTTCTATGATTAAAAAAAAAAAGCAAACCCCACATAAATATTATAAAAATGCATAATATATAAGTACAGTGTGAACACAGTAAGATTCTTGATGGAGAAATTTCTTGATGAAGAGAGAAGAATGTGCCGAAATCCACAGCTGGGCAGAATCTCCTAAAAGACACTGTCAAACAGCCGCATTGACCGCATAATATTTGCATCCTCAGATAAACAGAAAAGAAAGACAAGTAAATGGCAAAAGTCAGATTTTCCTGCAGGATATTCCAGAAAGAAAACATTTAGTAAGTTAAGTAACTATAACTTTTAGTAAGTTTGACTTTCCAGAGAAAGCCATTGACTTAACTTTCAGTCCCCAAAACTGGGGGAACTTTAATAGCAACGTACTCCATGAACCTGTGGTCCAGAGTTAGTTTACTTAATGTCTCTCAGTTTCACATGTGTTCCCTTCTGATGAGGCTCCAGTGTGCATGGCAGCACAGACTACACGTCATGTTAGCATTATATAGCATTATTACAGCACAGTTTATTTTACTCAACAAATCTTAAACCCAACATTTTCTCCTCTAACACATTGCTGCATTTTTCTCCAATGGGATGTTTTCTATATACATTTTATTGTAAAAATGTAATTATGATGCATGTGGTGCATATGCTTGTCACAATATACAGTTACACCAGGGGCCAGATTCACAAAAATAAATAAATAAAATAAAAAATCTTCTTAAGAAATATCTTAAGATCAATTCCACAAAGTTCATAATAATGTTCTTCAGTGCAATTCTTGAAAAATTCTTAAGTTCTCAAATATGTTCTTAAGAACCTTTTTTTTTACTCAAGAAAAAAAAGAGTCTTTATCTGACTGAATACATGACTGAAGACACACTGATAAACTCACACTGAAAGGATTGTCTTTTTGTGCTTCCTCCAGATTACCCTAATAATCATAAAAAGCGCACACACTATTTTCGTCGTGACTGGTTTGACTGGCACTCTGCTTCATGTTTTTAATGTGTTAAGTTAAACCTACTCTCTGGAATACTCCCTGGAGATATTTCATCTTTGATTATGATGTTTTGCATTTGATTAAAATAATAAGTTGTAGATATAAACCTTTTGACATGACTCCATGAACTCCTCAACAGTGATCAGTCCATCATGGTTTCTGTCCATTTTCTGGAAAAAAAAGTTTATAAAGTTCAAGATACATTATTGAATTCTTGAAAAGAGGTGGAAATCCTTGAGTTCAAGCAATATACAGTGTTGTGAAAATGTATTTGCCCCCATCCTGTTTTCTTTTTTTATTCATTTTTTATATTTCATACAAAATAGTTTTAGATCACATGAAATGCAACATTAAACAGGCAACCAGAGTAAACACATAATACAGTTTTTATGTATTAATTTATTTATTTAGTCATTCATTTTAAAGCAAAAACGTTATTACACAGCTGTCACCCATGTGAAAAACCATTTGGCCTATTGAACTTAAAATCCAGTTGTGCCAGCAATAACTGCATCCAAACGCTTCCGATAACTGGAGATCAGTCTTTAGCAGTACTGTGGTGATATTTTGCCTCACTCTTCTTTGCAGAACTGCTTTAGTTCTGCCACATTAGATAGAGTTTGAGTCTAAACTACCCATTTAATGTCCTGCTACAGCATATCAATTAGGTTTAAATCAGGACTTTGACTAGACCACTCCAAAACAGCCATTCCATGGTGGACTTCTATGCTTTGGGTCATTTTCAGGCTGTATAATCCAGATGCACTTACAGACTAAAGACCAGACATTCTCCATTTTGACTGATAAGTCGAATGGGGAACAGTTTAGACGAGAGGGGTCCTGTTACATCTGGTATATACTAAACACTAAATTTCACTAAAAGAAAATCATATGTACATATTTTCTGGAAGAGAGCAGAATTCATGTTTCCTTCAACTGCTGTTGGTAAGGTTCACTTGTCACAGAAGGATAAAGGTGACAGAAGTTGTTGCAGAGAGTGGTATTTGTTAGACTTTAAATGGAGGTAATGAACAATGAAACATGAAGAGGGAGGTGCTTAGAACACAATCACATCAATGGTAAAGAAGCACAAACAATAACAGTCCTTTTTTTGGAGATGTCCGATGAAGAAGACGAATAGTACACACAATGCTTGATGGTCATACTCAGAAGGTGAATTGAGGGTTTATATATACACAGTCCATGATCGGGGTTGTGATGAGGATCAGGTGATGATGATCAGTATTCTGGTGAATGAGATGGCACAGGGGGTGCAGAACCAGGCGGACACATTACAGTACCTACCCCACCTCCACAGACCACTCTTGAGGTCCAAGACCTCAGACACTGGCCCAGCCTCTCAGTTAGGATTGGTTGCGTGGAAGGCAGCAAGTAAGACCAGATCCAGGATGTTGTCTCAAGCCTCAAACCTTCTTTCCTATGACCCAAATTCCTCCCAGTCCACTAAATACCCAAGAAAACCTCCACGGCACCAAAAATCCAAGATGAAGAGACCAGTGGTCCATGGCTGGAACCTCTGAAGACTTGCTGGTCCAGGGCAAGAGTGTAGGTTGAAAGCCAAGTATGCATGGGAAGGGAGTCATCCCTGTGGTGGACTGTTTGAGGGAGTTTGTGCCTACACAGCCCAGGCAAGAATACAACTTTATTGGTCCTGCTGTTCATGACAATATGTGCACAAGTAACATCTCACTTATTCTATCTTGTGCTCTGTTTGGCTGTTTGTCTTTGGATGGTAACCAGATGACAGATTGACCATCACATCTAGGATTCAGGGGAAGCCTTTCCATATATTTGAGATGAACTACAGTCCTCTGTCAGATACAATCTCCCTAGGGAATGCTGATGTTCTGGAAAATGTATTGAAACAATAGTTCAGCATTCTGGAATGTACTGGGTAGCCCCACCAGAGGGAGCAGTTTACAGACCTTTGAGAATAAATCTACTAGGACTAAGATTATCATACATCTTTCTGCTGATGGCAAATTTGTGGCAAAGTCCACTCACAGGTGTCCTAGAAAACCAACCTCCCAGAAAACAAAAAAGCATGTATGGAGGCAAGAGACTTAAAAGGATAGTTCACCCAAAAAAGAAAATTCTGTCATTGATTACTCACCCTCATGTCGTTCCAAACCCATAAGACCCCCGTTCATCTTTGGAACACAAATTAAGATATTTTTGATGCATTCCGAGAGCTGATGTCACATGGATTATTTTAACGATCTTCTTGTTGCATTTCTGAGCATTGATCTTTCAAGGATCCTTGCTGTCTATGGGAGGGTCAGAGAGCTCTCGGAATGCCTGATGTGAAAAGGCTTATCCATGCCTTTATTATGTCGAGACTAGATTTTTGTAACGGCTATACACTTTATTTGGCTCTCCCTGAAAAGTGTATTAAGCAAATGCAGTATATGCAAAACTCCGCTGCACATGTACTGACATGCACAATTGCTCATCAGCATATCTCTGCTGTTTTTTATGAACTGCAATGGATCCCAGTACGGGGCACGTATTGGTTTTAAAATGTTGATTTTAATATATAAAGCTATTCATGGATTAGCTCCGGCATATCTCAGTGATCTAGTTGCTCCTTACATAACAACTCACTCTTTCCACTCGTCTGACTCCTTTACTCCTCAGCAGCCTACATTTGAAGTCCTTGGGTGGTCATGCCCTCTCTGCTTTAGCTCCACGGCTGTGGAACAAACTTCCTTTGGTGGTAAGAAATTCTCCAATATTAGACTTTTTAAGAAGTCTTTAAAGACCCATTTCTGAGTGTACTATCATTATTTTTGTTTTGTTTTATCTATTTGTTTTTACATATTTGTATTTAAATTGCTTTGTGTAGCACTTTGGGCTTGCGAAAAACGCAATATAATAAAATCTATCATCATCATAATCAACAGTCACTGGCATATGAAATGGAGAACTAAGAGGAGATATTGGGTGGATGGAACTTACCATGATTAGAGGATGCCAGACAAAACACTTTCCAAGAAGATGCTGGAAGTATGGCAGAGTTGGGATAGAAGACAGCATTGATGTTCCAAGGGAAGTAAAATGTGATAAGTACACTTGAATAGGTTCCTCTGTAACAGAAGGAGGACGATCTTGTGAGGACACTGCCTAGACTGGTGGTGTTTCCCAGCTGCAACTTACCCAATGGTCATGGATGACACGGATGGAGTGCTGAACCCCATGGAATCATCACATCATAAGTGAGTATAAAGTCCACAGCGATAAGCAGAAATTAGTGTTGCCTCGTTCCATTCACTCACAGCTGCCAGGGTACAGAAGATAATTGAGTAATCAACAAATCTCACTTTTTCCTGGCGAAAACAGACTTCCTATTCAACAAGTTACCCACACTCCTCGAAAACACTTCCTTTAAATGGGAAAGGAATCATGAGGGAGAATTTATGATTGCTCCAGCCTGGTTTCGAAACGGTTCAAACCACTGCAGCATATGGCTGGAGAGAGATGAGAGATAATGAATCCTACTTTGGCTTTCTCAGTGGGAAATGGCTATGGATTCATTTCAAGCATGATGGAACACCCTTGCAATCCCTTGCTGTTCCCGAGTATGGCACTGACAGTGACATGAATCCCACATTCAGCACAGACGGCAGCAATGAAAAAGGGCTAGGTGAAGAAGTGTATGGGGGAGTGTTGGTTTTATAGGCGTTGGATGAGATCACAAAAAAAAAAAAAAAAACCATTTAGGGTTGGCCAACAAAAAAGCAATTCCTGCTTCAGGTTTTTGATGGTTGCAGTAAACGGGTCCAGGCCCAGTTTTATTGGATCCATGCCATTACGGTCTTGTCTTCTGACAGAGAAAGTGACGAAGGTTGTTACAGCCAGTGGTATTTATTAGACAATCAGTGGTGCTAACAAACAATTAAACACTTATGAGGATAGTGAGTAGAACCAGGGGCGCCACTATGGTTTGTGGGCCCCCTGAACAGAATATTTAATTCGGCCCCCTCTGTAAAAATAGTTTTACAGGGGGGATGGGGGGGCAGAAATCTCCTTCTGCAATTTTTCAGAATTTTCACATCGACCCAGTTGGTGTTAGATCATTTTTTGCTTCAATATATAAAATTATTGTTTAAAGCTATATTATTAATGGAGTTACATTTATTTTGTTAGATTTTATTTTCATTTTTGAAACAATTAAGTTTGAGGTATAAACAAAAATGGAAGGAATCAGGATGGAGGCAAACACATTTTCACTGTAATGAATGTATTACTTTCCATTAATTGTAGCTGATGTGGAGAGAGAACATAGAGTTCCTTTTGTAATAGTGTTCCTTACTTTTTAGCAAACAAAAATGTTTGGGTGCAAGAAATGTAGAGTCACAACATGGACATTAATGAACATCCTGTGTGTTTGTGTTCACCTGAAAGAAGTTTTCCACATGTTCGCTGGGAGTATCATCATGTATGGAGGGATACACATACTTCCCCATCAAACTATAAATCGACTTCATTATCTTCATCATCTCCTGGAGACCGAAACCACATACACACACATACAGGTGCTGGTCATATAATTAGAATATCATCAAAAAGTTGATTTATTTCACTAATTCCATTCAAAAAGTGAAACTTGGATATTATATTCATTCATTACACACAGACAGATATATTTCAAATGTTTATTTCTTTTAATTTTTGATGATTATAACTGACAACTAAGGAAAATCCCAAATTCAGTGTCACAAAATTAAAATATTGTGAAAAGGTTCAATATTGAAGAGACCTGGTGCCACACTCTAATCAGCTAATTAACTCAAAACACCTGCAAAGGCCTTTAAATGGTCTCTCAGTCTAGTTCTGTAGGCTACACAATGATGGGAAAGACTGCTGACTTGACAGTCCAAAAAATGACCATTGACACAAAAGGTCATTGCAAAAGAGGCTGGCTGTTCACAGAGCTCTGTGTCCAAGCACATTAATAGAGAGGCGAAGGGAAGGAAAAGATGTGGTAGAAAAAAGTGTACAAGCAATAGGGATAACCGCACCCTGGAGAGGATTGTGAAACAAAAACCCATTCAAAAATGTGGGGGAGATTCACAAAGAGTGGACTGCAGCTGGGAGTCAGTGCTTCAAGAACCACTACACACAGACGTATGCAAGACATGGGTTTCAGCGGTCGCATTCCTTGTGTCAAGCCACTCTTGAACAACAGACAGCGTCAGAAGCGTCTCGCCTGGGCTAAAGACAAAAAGGACTGGACTGCAGCTGAGTGGTCCAAAGTTATGTTCTCTGATGAAAGTAAATTTTGCATTTCCTTTGGAAATCAGGGTCCCAGGGTCTGGAGGAAGAGAGGAGAGGCACACAGTCCACGTTGCTTGAGGTCCAGTGTAAAGTTTCCACAGTCAGTGATGGTTTGCGGTGCCATGTCATCTGCTGGTGTTGGTCCACTGTGTTTTCTGAGGTCCAAGGTCAACACAGCCGTATACCAGGAAGTTTTAGAGCACTTCATGCTTCCTGCTGCTGACCAACTTTATGGAGATGCAGATTTAATTTTCCAACAGGACTTGGCACCTGCACACAGTGCCAAAGTACCTGGTTTAAGGACCATGGTATCCCTGTTCTTAATTGGCCAGCAAACTTGCCTGACTTTAACCCCATAGAAAATCTATGGGGTATTGTGAAGAGGAAGATGCGATATGCCAGACCCAAGAATGCAGAAGAGCTGAAGGCCACTATCAGAGGCCCCTGGACTCTCATAACACCTGAGCAGTGCCACAGACTGATCGACTCCATGCCATGCTGCATTGCTGCAGTAATTCAGGCAAAAGGAGCCCCAACTAAGTATTGATTGCTGTACATGCTCATACTTTTCATGTTCATACTTTTCAGTTGGCCAAGATTTCTAAAAATCCTTTCTTTGTATTGGTCTTAAATAATATTCTAATTTTCTGAGATACTGAATTTGGGATTTTCCTTAGTTGTCAGTTATAATCATCAAAATTAAAAGAAATAAACATTTGAGGCAATATTGGGAAATAAAGAATTAGAAAGGACTATGCAAGATTGAAAACCCTTGGATAAAATCACAATTAAAAATCTGGATGGAGGCTAAACATGAATATAAATTGCACGGTAATCTGAAGATAATAAGGTGGTGTGCCTATGACCCTGATTTCAAACCTAATCAAACAGATGTCGGATTCCAGAACTGGGTGTCTAAGGGTATAACAAATCATTTCTCATTAACAGATAAAGGTAAAGTGAATGATTTCCAAACACTTAAAACCAGTCATAATTTGGAGAAACAGGACTTTTACAGATATTTACAGATACGCCATTATCTCAATCAAGAAGTTATTAGGTCCCTGGATGTGCAAAAACCAGTGCTCCAGGAAATATTGATGGCATACCAGGCAAAAGTCAAAAAGGGTATTGTTTCACGGCTGTATAAGGGATTTATGAATAAACAAACAAATTTAACATTATATGTGAAAACAAAATGGGAAAGGGAAAGTTACATGAAAATTACTGATGAGGATTAGAATGGTTGCTGCATATCACAGTGGATATGAACAAACTCACATTCTTGGAGGGAATTTGGTTGAAAATGTTTGATCAGGTTTTTCATTACGCCAAAACAGAAAATTTCTGGCTCCAGGGAGGAGACTAAGTGCTGGAGGCAGTGTGGAAGTGAAGATGCCAACCATTGGTATATATTCTGGGATTGTCCAGTAATAAAACAATATTGGATAGAGAAACACAAAGATATCGAAAATATTCTCAACATGAAAATACCCTTCAACTTTACCAACTTTATTTTGGGTAACACTTCTTACCTGATTATGCAAAGTATCTATTCAGAATTTTAATTATTGCCTGTAAGAAAACTATCACCAGACATTGGCTCCTCCCTGATCCCCCTACTCTGGAAAAATGGATAGAATGTGTTAATGACTAACATTTTCACTCCGCTTGCAGATGAATAGATTTGTAGTCTTATGGTCAAAATGGGTATCCTATGTTAATCAAACACAACATGCAGGAATGTGTTCCTGAAAGTTGTCACGATAATGGTAATCAAGGGTTGATTTTGGTGTACTGTATTTTATGTATCGTTTATTAACAAAATAATTGTGTTATCTTTTGTTTTATATGTATTAGAGATTTGTATTATAGTAATGCACCCTTTGTTTGTGTTCTAATATGTTCTTATTATATTTACAAAAATGGGAATGTTGGGAATGGAGAACCTTGATCTAGTTCACAGACTGGACAGACTGGACTGGAACTGTGACCATGAGGTTATGTAAATCTAGCTATTGTATTGTTCCCAATGTTTCAAAAATAAAGATTTTTTTTTTTTTAAAAAGAAGAAAAAAAGAAATAAACATTTGAAATATATCAGTCTGTGTGTAATGAATGAATATAATATACAAGTTTCACTTTTTGAATGGAATTAGTGAAATAAATCAACTTGTTGATGCTATTCTAATTATATGACCAGCACCTGTATACTTTTACATTAGTCTTTCTAGACACTAAACTGATCAAAGCGTCACCTCAAGTACCTCTCTTGTGATGAATCCATCTTTATCAAGATCATAGAAATTAAATGCCCAATTTAGCCGGTCATATATTGAGCCTCTAAGTATGAGTGACAGACCAGCAACAAACTCCTGTGAAATGACAATAAGAAGAATTATAAATCTGCCAGGAAACAAACAAACATATCAAATCTTAACTAGAAGACGTTACAAGCTTTGTTGTAGACCCACCGCTCTGCACTTTTATGTCGCTCTTATCTGACACACTTAGTTCAGCTCATAGATCTTCTCCTAACCAGTTGTTGATATGAATCAAGTGTGTTAGATAAGATGGACATAGAAAGTGCAGAGTGGTCCATCTTCTGGACCAGAATTAAAAAAAAAAAAAAAAATCTTCTGTTACCTTAAAACTCAAACAGCCATTCCTGTTAGTGTCAAATGCCTCAAAGAGGTAATGTGCATAAATGCTTGAATCTGACAGAGAGAAAGAAAAAGGAATTGGACAATGCTTTATATACAGTGTATATTTGTACATACATACAGTATGTGTGTGTGTATGTATGTATGTATAATGCAAATGGAATTTATAAATATGCATTGTGTAGTATTGATTCAATGACTAAAGGGAAAAAAAGAAAAACATGTCAACTCAACCAGTGGTCCCCAACGCAAAGTTTTAATTTTGCCAATATTTTTTTTTCTCAAGAAAGATAAACATGTATAGTGAAGAAAGCCAAAATGTTAAATGTCATAGATGTATTTACTGTGCTCTATGCAATTTTCTTGATAGAGGGATATATTTAGAGATATATTTCTACTTTGAGTGTTATTTATTCTTCAGACATTCCCCTTGCAGGTTTTCGACCACTGAAAATGGGTAATATTCAACAATGTGGACATACAGCCACACTGAGATCCTCATATCTCTGGGACTGAACTACATATCTTTAATACATCTTGAGTTGCAAACACTCAAACTTTGGAAAATTATATTATTAACAAAAAGATTACAATATATATATTTATATACATATACGATATATATATTTTCTCACCTCCCTGTGGGAAGAACTGAGAGTAAATGAGTTTAAACACGTCCTCAGTCACCACTCCACTGGGACATTCCTGAAATGCACAACAGATCTTAAAACAAACACTATAAAAACACCATTGTGGCCAAAACCTTCAACCTAATGCAATATGCAATTAATTATGTCTTTCAGAATTAAAAAAAAAAAAAAAAAAAAGAAAGAAGGAAAGAAAGAAATGTAAATTATAATTATGAATTAAAGAAATAAAGTAACAATTATTTGTGCCACACAAAGTGTGATATTCCCAGCTAATGTACTGACTTTCCTCCTTATTTAATCTACGTAAGTAGAGCAACATTTACATTTTTGAAGGCCCTGTAGAGGAACTGCAGCTCTTTCTTGCTGAATTCAGTCTCTTCCTGTAGTATTTCCAGATCATCAGGCCGATGGCAAACAAAGGATATTTCAAACTCATCCTCAGTAGTTTCTAGAAGAGAAACATCTCATTATACATTAATAACTGAATGTTACATTTCTCATCTGTTTTAGAGAAAGTGTGTAGGTCACACTAACAGTGAAATAATTGGTTAATTTCTTAAATGCGAGAGGACAGTAGAGAGATGACAGGAAAGCAATAGGTGGAGAGAGGGGGAGTGGGATCAGCTAAATTTTCACTGAGATTGCAAGATGGCGAGCTGCTCTAAGGTGACTGAAACCCTGTGAAAGCAGGTTGTCCAAATGAAGGCCAAAGGGATGACCCTTTCACACACTGCAAGTTGGTTGGTCGTTCCAATCTGTGATTTCTCTGTGATCTGTGAATATATCAGGTTCACGTCCCCCAGAAAGGCTGGTCGTCCATGTACGACAAATGTGCAAGAAGACAGGACAATGCAGGGGCTCTCAATGGGGATTCGGTTCAGCACTGCAGCTGGAATTGCTCGCCAGTTCAGTGATGAAAAGGGTAAGGATCTGTCTCAGCATGTTTAAGAGAATTAAAAGACAAAGCCTCTCATCAGCAGAAAGAATCAAACGGCTAGACTTTTGCTGAGGAGCATGTTTTGTGGAGAGAGGAGAACTGGTTTAATGTTCACTCTAATGATAAGAGCAGGTTTAATTTATTTGGGTCTGATGCCAAACATCATGTTTGGGTCGAACTGGTGAAAGACTGAAGACTGAAGCCCAGTGTGTAAAGAAGTCAGTGAAAGGCGGAGAAGGTTGCAGGACAATGCCCCTGTCACACAGAAAAACAGGTAAAGCAGTTCCTTGAACACTGAAATAATGAAATGGCCAGCCCAGAGTCTTGATCAAAACCCCATTAAAATCTCTGGAAAATCCTTGGTGACAAAGTTATGGCTAAGAAACCCACTACAGTCACTGAACTGTGGAAGAGACTGGAAGAAGAGTGGACGAAGATCACACCAGCGCAGTGAGAGAGACTAGTGATGTATAGTGCGTTCAAGTCATGTCGGATACATCGTATTTACGAGTTAAACGCACATGAACGCCACCACAAAGTCGTAATTATGAGTTGGAAACTCAGAATTTTCTTTAAGCTCTGAGTTTCCGAGTTGTGGGCGTGTCAATGAGAAACATGACAGAATCAATGGATCGATGGATACAACGCCTGTTGTTGACAGTAATTTTTTAGTTGAAATTGATAGACAGGATTGCAATATAACAATTAATTATTATATCAATAATAATTAATTAATAAGTTTTATGCGATACAGATTAAAGTGGCTTTATAAATTATTTAAAAAAAATTAAAAACGCAAAACACACCTGATGTAAATTCCTTGCTTTTCATTTTCTATAAGCAGAGTAAACAAACCCTTTTATATTTTCTTGTAATTTATTAAAAGAAGGTACACTGCCATCTTGTGCCGACTAAACTGACTTGAATGCACATGACGTCGTAATTACGACTTGTACAAACTTCCCAGGAGGACTTGAACGCAGCAGTACTGCGGCTGAGGATGTGCTGAAGTCCTTCACAGCAAGGGCCTTTACATTTCCTACTGATTTCTGACAGCTGTAACCCTGCAGAATTTTAGTTGGAACTCATCTTTCGGGCTACAGTGGTTACTGTTCTTTCATTTTGATCAGTGTTTTCCACAAAATAAAGTGATCAAATTTTCATTGAAATGCCTCGGATATTTTGTCAAACGTTTTAGTAGAACAGTGGTATACCTACAGCTAATATTAATATTATATAATAATATTAATACTTATATTATACCTACAGCTAATATTGCTTCAAATGATGTACTATTTCTTAAAAATAAGTTTTTATAGATTGTTCTCTAATTTTGATCTCCACTGTATGTGTTTGGTGACTAGGTAGTCAAAATAAAGCAAGTATTTCTTAACTTTTGCCAAAGACAGCCAACAATGATGTGTGTGCTGAATTTCATGAAATTGTAAGCCTGCTAAGAGCCTTAACAACAACACAGAAATAGTGTTACAGTTTGATTTGTTACTCTGGCAACACCATTCAAAATATAAAATATTTTGCAATTTTAGCTGTTTTTTTCATATAATTCTGACCAAGTCTGAAACAATTGAGGTAAACAGAGACTTCAAAGTGTGTTCACTTCCTGTTTTCCTCTTCTTTTCCTTTTTCAATCCAGCCACTCACCGTCTGTGAAGCACCAGTAGTACAGCGGGAAGAGGGACACCAGCATCAAGATGTAGAGTCCACCTGGTTCATCGCCGGGCATGAGCTGTCTGAAGCCTCTGTACTCCTGTGACTGTGACATGCTGCTGAGCATGATGCTGTCTGTCTGTGTGTTATGTGTGTTCCCTTCCAAAAACACTCCCACCCACACGCTCTGACGTCTTTCCATTACTCTTTCATGTCACTTCATGACCGTTTCCAGCCCAACAAAAGCCTGCATAAGTAATTCATCGACTTGTTTTGGAATTGCTTGTTTTCACAGTCAGATGGGTGGGAAAGTACAATTTCCATGTTGGCAGTTGAATTATTGGCTCTTGTTTCCCATATGTAAGCACTGCCTAGTGTCACTGGGAAATCTTTGAAATTAATTATCTGTTTTATTTTATTTTTACAGGAAATACATTAAACATTTTTTTTTTTTTTTAATAAAAGTATCAAATAACATCTTTTATTTCACTTCTGTCTGTAGAAAAAGCAATCAGATAGAATGATGAAGACAAAAGTGACACAAAGATCACAACTATTACCAACCATTGAAACAATGTGAAGTCAGTGTGGACGCGTCAATGATTCATTTCAACACAAAATCAACGGTTGTCATTGTACTGTGGTGCTGGTGAATAAATATTACAAAGAATCAATTGTAATGCGTTTCAACATTATGTTAATCAGTAGTCAATGTCGATCTTGCTGATCAAGGTCCTCAGGATCTGTGGAAGCTTCCAGACAGGTGTGTTGGAGCCGGCAGGTGTTCAGTGGGTTGGTTAGTTGGCTGTATCTGATCATTTTGTTGTATGTAATGGTGGACTGCAGCATGTAATTGTGGGAAGCGTTGACGCTTTTAACTGTGGTGTGAACAAAGTGGTGCAGAAATGGGAGGTTTCATGACCTTATAACAAAGTCACCAGCTGTTTTTCAGCACGTGCTTCTTTTTTTTTTTTTAGCCGTTTCCCTTGCCCTGTTTGTTTGTTCTGATCACACTCACCTGCCTCCCAGGCATCATTTTATGCAAAAGGGAACAAATGTTCATCTAAAGAAGCTTTAGATAAAGTGACTGTCATACATTGTTGCTTTCCTGGGGAATCAAACCCATGACCTTGGCGTTTCTAGCTCCACGCTCCACTGTTTGAGCTACAGGACGGTTGTATAGTGATATAATTAATTCAGATTACTAAATAAATGACTGAAATTCAAAATCAAATCAATTCAATGACTGAAAATTAAAATGTGTAAAACCCACTACAGTGCGCACATTTCACAGCACAAATAATTCACTCTTGAGCAGATATACTGACTTTCACCCATTAATATCAGAACAGAATTATGAATCATGTGCCGAAGATCAAAACCCACTTCAAGACGACAGTATTCACATGAGAACTGTTCACAGTGTTTTTATTATTTCTGATCAGGTTACATTTCACCTGCAGCTGATTTGTCCATAAGGATGAGGATTGCGAAAATGCAGGTTGTATTTGTAGTGTATAATAAAAGCTGTTCTTTCAATATGAACATCACCATTTTATGCGGCTGAAGTTGAGATGAAGCGAGAGATTGCTGCTGGACACCTACTGCAAATCTAGTAAAACTCACTGTACTTAACCCAGTTTACTACCACTGTACAACTACTTCATTATACTTTGTGCTCACGAGTAAAAATATTGAACCAGATTCAGAAGTTCTGTTTCCAACATAATTCATTTCCTTTCACTAACCTTTCAATAAAGCACTGAAAGAACACCGTATGCAAAATACCTGTGATACTAAACACAGTCCACAATAAAAAATAAAAATAAAAAATTGCAGTGAAAAAAATCTTGATATACAAATATAAAGTACAATTGAAACACTTCATTTCTATGCAATTGTTTTGTGGAATAAAAAAAGACAGAGTGACCGTCACTGTAACATATCAACAGTAACATCCAAAAAAACAACTACAACACAGAAGGGACAAACAAGTAGAGGGTCCTGCATCCGTCGTGAGGAGGTCAACTAGTGGTGTTGACTCAGTCTTTGCTCTTCTCTCTGAAGGACTTAAGCCAGACTCCGCTGACGGGGTTTAATTCTTGGGTACAACTGAGGAGGAACAAAAAAACTATTATAATACACACACAAACACACACACACACACAGAGTGAACACAGTCTTTTCAGACTTTGGCACATTAGCTGGTTCAGAAAAACCTTTGATTTAAGACACACTCTGTCTTCTGCTTTAGTACATCAGTTGGAAAAAAACATTTTAGACTGGCAAACATTGCATGCATATTTTGAAAGACAGGCTTAAGCAAAAGTAAACCACAGATTTTTACTAGTGCTGTCAAATGTAAAAATTGAACTGAAGTTGAAATGATCAAACACTTAATTCTAAATTAAATATAGATGAATCTTTAAAGCTACTGAAGTTATTGATTTCCTCTCTTGTTCTTTGATGGACAGACATCACAGCAGCTGGTTATTCGGTTATTTGGCTGCTATTACTTTAAGAGCTGCTGCGGCTGAGTGTGATGTAGATCTGACACGCATCGTATTTTCTCACAGCGTGCACCGCTGTATTTATGCAAGAACACAGTATAACGGCTGACAGGAAAACTGCTTTTTTACTGACACGGCCTCCTCGTCACCTGTACCCTTTACACCAGTGGTCTCAAACTCAATTCCTGGAGGGCCACAGCTCTGCACAGTTTAGCTCCAACCCTAATCAAACACACCTGATCCAGCTCATCAAGGTCTTCAGGATCACTAGAAACTTCCAAGCAGGTGTGATTTGGAGCTGGTTGGAGCTAAACTGTGCAGAGCTGTGGCCCTCCAGGAATTGAGTTTGACACCGATGCTTTACACACTCGTTTGACTCACGCCTGGCGATGAGGCGAAGCTGGAGTGAAAAGTCTCCTGTTTGATGTGCTCATAAAGATGCTCTGCATCTAAATAACCACAGTCCTTGTCAAGAAAAAGAGAACAACCCTAGCTCCACCCCTACATTACATATTTTAACATCATTCAAAATAGTTTTAAAAATGCATTTTTACACTAAATGTCATCAGAGTTTAAATTACAACCTTCTAGAGAAAAATCTACAATAGGATAAATCTTTCAGGTTTTTTTGTAGGCATGTATACAGTGTGTGAATCACTCACCCCCAGCAGGTTTCGGGGGACGTAGCCCTCTCCGCTGGCCGAGCGCACCCACCACCACTCTGTCTCGTCCTCGTCCTCCCGCCGCAGCACCGTCATGCAGTCGCCCTCTCTGAAGGACAGCTCGTCGTCCTGCTCGCTCTCGTAGTCCCACAGGCCGTACACCACCCCGCGGTTCATGATGCCCATCTTCTCCTGGACGCCTGCACAGCACAGGAAACACAGCAGTCAAACACACACACGACCGAGGCCTGAGGCACAGAGCGCTTCTGAGCTTATCGCCCTAGTGATGTAGTTAAATTACATTTATTTCATGCTAAGTATTCTACAAATACATTTACATATTTTGCACTTAATAAAAATACCCTGCAATTGTACTTTTGGTTTACTAAACTGCTACACTTAAAGCCTGCTAAATTGGAATAACTAATGTACTTAATGCACTTTAACTGTGCAGAAGTAGTGCTGAAGTCCAACTGAAGTATATCTGACTGAGCTAAAGTGCAAATATTGCAGGTATACTTTAGGTGCGTTTTAATTTTCTTGCATTTAAAGACCGATATTATTCAAAGATCACACAATCCTCATCATTAGGGACAGTCAAACACATTTTAGGTTTAATATCAAGAAACGTGCATTGTTCACAAGTACCACTCCAAAATAATAATATCAATAAATCTCGAGTGATATGTCAGTAAATATGTCAATAGATTTTAACTATATTTAGTATGAAATAAATGTACTTTAAACATATTAAACGTATTTTTTTTTACTACAAACTCAAAATGTGCATATTACAGGATCCCATTTTTGCTAGCATTGTGGTACAGGCTAGAGGTCGACCGATATTGGATTTTGCTGATACTGATTAATTAACCGATAGTTTTTGATCAAAAACTACTAGAAAAACTAAATAAAAAAAAAAAAAAAAAAAATGCTTTATTTAAAAAAAAAAAAAAAATGTTCGTTGAAAGGCTTTTTTGCCATGACTAAGACGAGATGAAGACAAGATGATAATAAGGTCAATAAAACATAACTAAGGCCCTGTCCACATGGAGACACGTTTCGCTGTATACACATACATTTTGTATCGTTTAGGTGTCTCGTCCACACGAATCTGGTGTTTTGGGAGAGTGAAAACGATATTTTTTGAAACCGGGTTCCAGAGTGGATAAATTTGAAAACGCCACCCTTGCGTTTTTGTGTGGACAGCGAATCCGTATATTTTCTGAAAAGATGACATCATCAGCCTACGTCTCCCCCCTAGTCAGACACCGCTACGTCACGTAACAGCAACAAAAACATGAACAAACACTGAACAACTGTCTTTTTATTAACTAACATTAACACAAGATTATAAACCGAATTAATTCCATGTCGTTGTAAATGAATTGTTCCATGTTCGTTTGTAAACCGCGCGCAAGGTTTATGCACAAACCAAGTCTTCTTCTCCGTTTTTTGTTTTTGTATGTGTTATAATTTATTTTGTGTCAGTTTTGTGGTTTCGTGTGGACGCAGATATTTCTTGAGACGAGAAAAAAAAAAAGATTGGATAGGGAAAGCTCTGGCTTCGTGTACGTAGCCTAAGACTATATCAACATGCAATTTTGTTGACGAAATAAGACAAGACTAAAATGTATTCAAAAAAAAAAATAATTTTTTTTTTAAATCTTTACCAAAAACCTCTTTTTATTTTCATCAAAAAAAGGAGACAAAATGTTATTGCGAATTGCTATACACGCCTCTACTACGTGAGCTTTCATGAGTGCGGTTGCCAGATATGAAGAGTTCTAATCCCTGAATCAGAGCTTTCCCAAATAACAACAATCATTACAATTATAATTTTGAGCAAAAATATGTCTTATCAGTTTTTAACCATTATACAGTATGATGAAAATGTGACTAAGATTTCATCGAATAAAACTTGACAACACAAAAACAGGACAATGTTGTCTAAATATGATAAATAAAATGTATTTAATTTTTTAAGACTAAGTATAAATTGGATGTGGATGTTAATATTGTTAGTTAATTAATAGTGTTTTGATAAAATGTCAATGAGTAGACTAAAACTGACTAAATACTTAGGTTTTCTCTTGGACTAAAATTAGATTTATTTTTGAGTTTTTTTGTAGTAATATTTTTTTAATAATAATTAGTATGATAATAATAATAAAATGAAAATAGCTGACAAAATGAACACTACTTGAAACGGATTTGTAAAAATCTGATTTCATATGTTTTTTGCTCTCGGATTCCAATCTAATGTGCAGAAAAATCAGATTTGGACTGACAGTCTGAGCAAGGCTTGAGAGAGGAACACTCACCGTAGAGGAACTGAGAGCACTGAGTGTATCCCTCCTCCATCTCCTCACACTTATCCGCTGCCGTCTGCATGTCGCTGTAGGTCATGGCAAACACGGCCGCCCCCGACTCCACCAGGAACTTACACACCTGCACGTTATTACAGGATGCGGCGCAGTGCAGGGGCGTCCTAAACACATACACACACGGTTACACACACGGCCACCAAAACAACAGCATGTGTCTGAGGACAGTGACGCGGCTAAATCCTCACTTGATGCATTGTTATTGATATACTGATATAATCTTTATTTTATAACAATGAACAGCTGTCTGTAGATCATCCCACATATTGCTTGTACAATAAATGTGACATTAAATATTGATTTGACTTAAAACTGCTTTATACTTTTGCCTGCAGGTTATTCTTAAATCGTAATCATGCAAATAGGTCATCGGGTGTTTATACTGAAGTCTCGAAGGGAACAGTCGATGTTAATGTATTATAACAAATATTAGAGATGTGTGTTTGTGGCTGTCCAGTTGCTGCTATAAATGACAAACATGAAAAAGCCTTTGACTGAATTGAATGAATGCATTCAATGTGCATGCACAGCACTGGAAGTGGTGGATTAAACTTTATAGTTGCAGTTGTATTTTCAGAATGTAACTTTGTGATGTCTTGCTGTCCACTGATGAGTTTCTGTGAGTGATGAGGAAGCATGTGAGTGTGACCGCTGAAACGCTCCTCACCATCCGTCACTGTCAGCGGCGTTCACATTGACTCCAAACTGCACCAGGAACTTCACGATGTCTGTGTGGCCGGCACACACTGCGTTATGCAGCGCTGTGATTCCCTCATCGTTAGGCTGACTGGGATCCTCAACCTGTAAAACGCCCATCCATCACATTACTGCCACATTCTTGAATTCATATGTAAAACACTACTAGTCAATGACATACACACACAGATCTTGTTCAAGGTTTAACAGTGAAATGTGACTTTCCTCGTAAATGACCCACTGCACCAGATCCAACTCTCCCTCCAGCGATGAGTCCAGTAACAGAGCCAGAGGATTGAAGCGCACTCTCATGCTGTGATCGATGCGCTCGGACCCGGCCTTACGCAGATTCGTCCTCTTACCCTGCACAGAAAACACGTGCATGTTCACGCACAAAGGTGACTTGCCTATGAAAATGGCTAAAAAAAAACAAAAGCTAAATTTGCTATCTCCAGCTAAAAAACGATCAGAATTTAGATTTCATTAGGCAATTTCAGTGTGTATGAATGAAGATTTACCTCACCACTGAACATTACAGAGAAGCAGCATTTTAACAGCAGCAATATGTGACCCTAGACCACAAAACCAGTCAATAAGGGTCAATAATAATTTCCACTGATGTATGGTTTGTTAGGAAGACAATATTTAGCTGAGATACAACTATTTGAACATCTGGAATACTGAGAAAATCATCTTTAAAGTTGTCCAAATGAAGTTCTTTGCAATGCATATTACTAATCAAAAATGAAGTTTTGATATATTTAAGGTAGGAAATGTACAAAATATCTTCGTGGAACATGATCTTTACTTAAAATCCTAATGATTTTTGGCATAAAAGAAAAATCAATCATTTTGACCCCTACAATGTATGAGAAGTATTGTGGGTAAAAAGTGAATCACAAGTCTCCGTGAGCAATTATTAGATGTGATAGATTAATACTAATTAAAGGCTCTGCATTTGGATTAATTTGTATTTAAATACACCCAAATAATTAACGTTAGAGCAGTGAGTGTATATATACACAGTATATATATATATATTTTACTTAAGTCAATATTGTTAATAAAAGCCCTTAATTACCAGTTTTGTCACGATGTAATCCAAAGGCCACTGGTCAGTTAAACTAGTCATGTGAAAAATGCGGCTGGTTGGTTAAACTAGTCATGTGACTTACGGCTCATCAACACAAACCCATTGTGACTAGTGTCAGAATTAATATGCAAAACAGTGGAACTTACGTGATCAACCAAATGTTAGAATAAGACACTTTGAAAATATGCCGGTGATAACAGAAGAGAAAAGAATGACGTGATTATCCGCTCACATCGCTAGGCACCATTCACACAGAATGAGCTTTTGTGTTGACTCCATGAGGAGTACAGCGCCGTGTTTTTAGACTGCCGTTTCACGCATGAGACGCAACAGTCAAACACATCCATGTTTACATTGAAGAAACAATGAAAAAAAAAGCTGCGCAACTGAATAGAACACCTGTAAAGAACTACTACTGTATGTCTGATTTCATGCTGACAGACTGAAAGCTGCTGTTTATTGTTTTTACAAAACATTTATAGTTAATAATAGTGTACAGGGGCCCGTTTCAATAAGGAGGTTCAACCAACTCGGAGCTGACTTACTCTGAGATGGGAAACTCTGAGTTTTGGGGTTCAGAACAGCTGAATCGTGTAAGTTCAGTCAACTCTGAGTGTGTTGACTCTGAGTTTAGCGTGTGCACCACGACTATGAAAAGCCATGATCAACTGAGCTCCGATATTACGATTCAACCATGACAACAGCTCCCGCCAAAAAGACATCTGCATACTTCAGACTCAATACAAGTTTAATTCTTATCACTGTTATAATATCACAGGTGAAAACTGGCAGAACAGAAGGTTATTGAATAGGCTATTCATTTTTATGGTATTCCACAGGCAAAAAAAATAAAATAATAATAATAAAAATTAAGTGCATTTTTCTTATTTTACAAATGATCTGTCAATAGGGTAAGAAAAAAACTATTTACTGTAGGCTAAGTGCAAATAGCTCTAGACATATTCTATTTACCATGTAAAAGTAGCAGTTCTTTGCAATCAATGTAAATAATAATTAGATGCTATTTATACTTTATATACCGGCGGATATATACTATTTGCACCTCAGTATTGCTGTACATTTATTTATTTATAAGTTTATTTGTATAGGGACAGTACAAAAAAACATTATCCCAGTCAAAACTGGAAAATATGTGTTGCACATAGAGAGTATAGCAAAAGCTAATTTGCATCTCAGGTCCCTAGAAAGGCTTTTCTAAAAAATAATAATAATAATAAATTAAAAAATAAATAAACACAAAGAATAAAACTACTATTCATAGAATAAAACTACTACAATATGTCACTTATAGACATTCAAATACCTACCTAAATTATACATATAAGAATGAAGCTTTCAACTTTCAAAAAAAAAAAGAAAAGAAAAAACTTTTACATTACATTACACTTTTACATACAAAAATTATTACATCTAAATATGCGTGCAGTTCTGGTTTATTTTGAACCACCGCTTTGCCTTCAATGTAAATGACTTTATTTCAAGTATTTCCTTAAATACTTCAATTCAATTCAAGTTTATTTGTATAGCGCTTTTTACGATACAAATCATTGCAAAGCAACTTTACAGAAAATTAAGTTTCTACAATATTTAGTAGTAGCTTATCAGTGGTGACTGTCAGTTCTTGTGCATATGGCAGAAATAAGTATTACTAAAAAATAAGTAATACTTGAAATAAGTATTAACTGGATGCAATAATAACAGAGTGTAAATGATTATATTTATTAAAATTCTAAATACTTTTATCATTATTAAATTCTCGTTAGGCACTTCCACTTTTAAAACATTTTTATTTTTATTGAAAATAAATTCTATTGTGAAACGTGATGGGAAAAGTGAGAAGAGCGAGCTCGGCAAAAGCCAGACTCGAACCCAGTCCATCGTGTTACAAGCTAGTTCTCTTTGCTCAACGCGTTACTGTCTCCACCACTGAAGCCGTAATTCACACGCGTCGTATTTAACCTTGTGTGACATTGGAGGGCGGAGCTACTGTAAATTTGCACTTAGACACTCAGAATAATCTTGTCTTCCATTTGCATTAAGATTATTTTTATTACCACACTGGCAGATAATTCTACTTCAGTAAAATGCACTTAATTTAGATCCCCCAAAAACGAGACTAAATATCTTATATCATTTTTTTATTTATATATATATAGAAAAATCCATTTTGATGTAATAATTTTTTTATATTTGTAGTTGAAATCAGAAAAAAATACTTAGTAAGAAAAGCATTTTTGCAGCGTGCATGAATGAATGATGTTTTTAAACAATCGCTTGCGCTTTAAAAAGGGGGAGCAGACCGAAAGAAACTCTGGGTTTACCGAAGAAAACCTGCTCCCTACCAGGTTAGGTTCATAGAGAAAGTTACCATGGTAACTGACTCTGAGTATAAGTTACCTCTCTTTCAGAAACGGGCTTGACCTAGCCTTCTTTCTCAGGTTTGACAAACCTCCCATTCTGAAACTGAAAACCCAGTTTCACTCATTTCAGGGTTAACATACTCAGAATTTTCACTTAACCTCCTTTCTGAAACGGGCCCCATTTGTTAAACCTTCAGTCATTTTTTTTAAACCATTTCCTCGTATTATTTCCAAACATATGTATAAGACAAGTTTGTACAAGATGTAGTTGCAGTTCATGGATTTTTCTGTAAAGATGTTTCACAAGTGATTTGTTTAATATTTACATCATGTTGACAACTTCATGCGTGCTGCACTTGGAATAGAATATTCTTTAACTAGAGGGTTAATAAAGAAAAAGTTACTTGAATTATGTTGTAGTTACATTTTCAAGTTGACTAGATAACAATCTTTAAAAAATGTAAAAAAATAAAAATTGAGAATCGGTCAAACTTTCTGAAAAAACCAGATTTAAATTTTTGCCATATCGCCAGTGCTGGGGAGTAACTAGTTACATGTAACTAAATTACTTAATTTAATTACAAAATGAATGTAATTGTAATCAGTTACAGTTAATTACAAAAAATGTGTAATTAAATTAGTTAATTATGGAAAGATTATAAAGAGGGTTAAATCTGAATTATTTCACACACACCCACAGATTTCATTGATTTCTTTCAGAAATTGCCTTGACTGCTCCAATGTTTCAGAAGTTTAGGACACAGAATAGGACATGTGCTCTATTTGCTATTTGAGTTTTTGATTTATATGCTTCATTTTTTAAGATGAACTGTTTTTTTCCAAGCCATTGTTAGATGGCAGTGTTTCCTGTAATAGCTATGCACATAATAGCTACTAAACTATTTCTTGTTATGGTTAAATCTGTATTTGACCTCAGAATGACCTCAAAGTAAGTCTGCTTTAAAATTAAATTATTATAATCTCAATTCAAGTGAGGAAGGTTTGCAAAAGTGACAGTAATCAGCGTTGAGTACTACTGTGAAGTTAACTCTGCCTGCTTTACAGGTTTGAAAATGATTAACAGTTAAAAACATTACAAATTTAGAATCAAAATGTAATCAAATGTAACCAGTTACATTACTTAGAGTAACTTGTAATCTGTAACCTATCACATTTCCAAAGTAACCTTCCCAACACTGGACATCTCCCAGCTCTAGAGGAGAGTCAAGCCTGATATAGGGCACTTACCGGTGGAGAGGGAACCTGTCCGGTGACCTCCGGTGGCTTCATGCTGAAGGTGTCTTCTGGAGCCTCGTGCTCAGCACCGCTGGGATACGGAGGAGGAGGATACGGAGGGAAGTCCTCCAGGAAGCTGTCAGGAGGAGGTGGAGGAGGAGGGCTGTCAGGCTGGGGCGGTGGAGGTAAGAGCGGGGCCGGGTGCGGAGGAGGTGGAGGAGGCATGTCCTCTCCTTCAGTGTCTGGAGCGGCTGTGGACTCCGCCGGCTCAGGAACAGCCTGCTCTGCTTCCTCCAGCGAAGCTTCATCTGCTCTCTGAGCATCTGCGGGGGTCTCCTTCTCCTCTTCTCCTGGAGGAGTCACCGCGGTCTCCATCGCCGCCAGAGTCGTCTTCTGGTACAGCAGCTTCTGGATGTTGGGGCCACCCGGGCCCTCGGGCTCCGTGATGGAGCTGCGTTTCTTCAGGGGTCTGGGTGCGTTGTAGAGCTTCTTCCTGAGGGCCTCGAGGTCGACGTCGCTCTGGTGCCAGGGGTTGGAGATGAAGGGCAGCAGTTTGGTGGGACTCAGAGGTCTGGGGATCCGCTCGCTCTCAGATGCTCCGGCGCTGGGTTCCTTCTCTGCTTCGGGGCCACTGGACGAGTCCAGGTACGGGTTCTCTGGGTGCTGGCCTGCGGGGGTCACTGGCTTCCCATAAACTGCATGTACATCAAGACAAAAAAAACTGTCAACTAAACAAAAGAGTAACAAATAACTTTGTGTTTAGAATATTCTTACACTTTTATTCAAAGCCATTTGTTACCAACAATTACGGGTGTAACGGTTCACAAAATTCAAAGTTCGGTTCGATACGACACAGTGGTGTCACAGTTCGTTACGTTTTTGATACAGTGAAACCAGTAACCATGAAGGCAAGCCAATGGATATCACACAACCAACGTGCAAACTTTGAGTTATACCGGTGAACGTCTTAATCTCAGTGAATTCACTGTAGCCTACAGAGGGTGAAAGTAAAACAGAATGACAGAGCTTTCAGCATCTGACACTGCATATTCTCTCAAAGACACCGAGAGAAGAATCTACTTCAACATCTGCTGATAACGGTACATAGCTAACTATTTTGATTTATTCCCTTAATATTTCTCTTGTGGCCCGCACATAGTGAAAGAAAAAAAAATGCGACGAAACATATTTTGTGTTAAACTGGTTGCTTTTGAAAGTCAGTGCTTGAAATAGTCTAAAGCTTTTTATTTCATTGATTTTTATTGATGACTGCAGTGTTAATATTTTAATCATAGGCCTATTATTCATTGTATAATAGATCTGTTTTAAAAACCGTAAAAAATAAATAAATAAAAAATTTGAGGAGTAAATTGCCTAATCTTTTGTTATCCTTGCAGCACGTCAGTTATGTGGTAATTATTGTAGGGCAAATTAACTGTAATTTGAATTTAATAATAAAAGTAATTTCATAATAATAATAATTGGCCTAATAAAAATAGAAATGTAACAGGCCTACATTAATTGGAAATGCCAAATCCTCTTAATATTGCCAAAAATGTATGTTTTTGACAATATCTCTGGCTATCGGCGATACAAGATCTTCATCTTTCGGCACACCCCAGAAAGGGGAGGTTATCACATGGTGGCTGTTGCATGTTTGAGCTGCCTTGTTAAGCGCAGTGGCACTGAGAGAACTTTATATTTCACACAATTTAAGCTCCAACATTTAGTTCGGTTTGTAATGCGTATATACAGGTCCTTCTCAAAAAATTAGCATATTGTGAAAAAGTTCATTATTTTCCATAATGTAATGATAAAAATTAAACTTTCATATATTTTAGATTCATTGCACACCAACTGAAATATTTCAGGTCTTTTATTGTTTTAATACTGATGATTTTGGCATACAGCTCATGAAAACCCAAAATTCCTATCTCAAAAAATTAGCATATCATGAAAAGGTTCTCTAAACGAGCTATTAACCTAATCATCTGAATCAACTAATTAACTCTAAACACCTGCAAAAGATTCCTGAGGCTCTTAAAACTCCCAGCCTGGTTCATTACTCAAAACCGCAATCATGGGTAAGACTGCCGACCTGACTGCTGTCCAGAGGGCCATCATTGACACCCTCAAGCGAGAGGGTAAGACACAGAAAGAAATTTCTGAACGAATAGGCTGTTCCCAGAGTGCTGTATCAAGGCACCTCAGTGGGAAGTCTGTGGGAAGGAAAAAGTGTGGCAAAAAACGCTGCACAACGAGAAGAGGTGACCGGACCCTGAGGAAGATTGTGGAGAAGGACCGATTCCAGACCTTGGGGGACCTGCGGAAGCAGTGGACTGAGTCTGGAGTAGAAACATCCAGAGCCACCGTGCACAGGCGTGTGCTTTTGAACCAGAAACAGCGGCAGAAGCGCCTGACCTGGGCTACAGAGAAGCAGCACTGGACTGTTGCTCAGTGGTCCAAAGTACTTTTTTCGGATGAAAGCAAATTTTGCATGTCATTCGGAAATCAAGGTGCCAGAGTCTGGAGGAAGACTGGGGAGAAGGAAATGCCAAAATGCCTGAAGTCCAGTGTCAAGTACCCACAGTCAGTGATGGTCTGGGGTGCCATTGTCAGCTGCTGGTGTTGGTCCACTGTGTTTTATCAAGGGCAGGGTCAATGCAGCTAGCTATCAGGAGATTTTGGAGCACTTCATGCTTCCATCTGCTGAAAAGCTTTATGGAGATGAAGGTTTCGTTTTTTCAGCACGACCTGGCACCTGCTCACAGTGCCAAAACCACTGGTAAATGGTTTACTGACCATGGTATTACTGTGCTCAATTGGCCTGCCAACTCTCCTGACCTGAACCCCATAGAGAATCTGTGGGATATTGTGAAGAGAAAGTTGAGAGACACAAGACCCAACACTCTGGATGAGCTTAAGGCCGCTATCGAAGCATCCTGGGCCTCCATAACACCTCAGCAGTGCCACAGGCTGATTGCCTCCATGCCACGCCGCATTGAAGCAGTCATTTCTGCAAAAGGATTCCCGACCAAGTATTGAGTGCATAACTGAACATAATTATTTGAAGGTTGACTTTTTTTGTATTAAAAACACTTTTCTTTTATTGGTCGGATGAAATATGCTAATTTTTTGAGATAGGAATTTTGGGTTTTCATGAGCTGTATGCCAAAATCATCAGTATTAAAACAATAAAAGACCTGAAATATTTCAGTTGGTGTGCAATGAATCTAAAATATATGAAAGTTTAATTTTTATCATTACATTATGGAAAATAATGAACTTTTTCACAATATGCTAATTTTTTGAGAAGGACCTGTATATGTTGTATGTACTCATCTGTCCTGATGAACACAAGCATCTCTCACCGCTGATGAAGTTGCTGTTGCGGTTCTGGGCTCGGCTCAGCGTTCCCTGAATGCCCTGCGGCTGCGTGTACATGGAGTAGATGGAGCTGGTGGTCAGCATCTGGGGCTTGTGCAGGAGCTGCCCGCTGGAGTCTTTGGCTCCAGGAGGCTCGGGGCTGAAGGGGTGTACTGTGGCAGCCGGGGGAGCCTCCAGTTTGGAGGGCAGGGGTAAAGTACCACCAGACTGGATGCCAGCGGGCGGCTGCTGAGCGGAAGACTTACTCTTCCCAGGGAAGGTGCCGGTCATCTTGCTGTATCCCATCGGGCCACCAGAGGGAAGGTTGGCTTGTTTCGGTTTAGTGGGAACTGGAGGAGGAACCTTGACGGTGTTCTTGACAGCACTCTGAATGAAAGGACATATCAAAGTGTCATTGAGGACTTTTAAAGGGACCATGAACTGAGAAACCAAACTTCCCTTGATCATTTGACATATAAGAGTTCATTTTACTATAAAAACATCCTGTTTCAGAACTCAAAACTTTGCTGTTAGTCTAAAAACAGCTTATATTGAAGGCAATCTGCCTAAATGACAGCTTGTGGAGTGTTCCACTCTATGATGTAACAGTGTGACTAAACACCGCCTCCACAGAAGATGATCAACACCTGCTTCTACATCACTTCCTGTTTAGCCCCGCCCACCAATCCTACAGCATGGCCTGTTTAGCCCCAGACACAGATCCTACAGCACTGCCTGTTTAGCCCCGCCCACAGATCCTACAGTGCTGCCTGTTTAGCCCCGCCCACAGATCCTACAGTGCTGCCTGTTTAGCCCTGCCCACCGATTCTACCTCCCTGCCTGTTTAGCCCCGCCCACCGATCCTACAGCACTGCCTGTTTAGCCCCGCCCACAGATCCTACAGTGCTGCCTGTTTAGCCCTGCCCACCGATTCTACCTTGCTGCCTATTTAGCCCCGCCCACAGAACATGTAGGTCTATGCAGAAACCAAACAATAAAGATGCTCCAAAGACAAGACGCTGTGCAGAGCCAAGTTGTGGAAAAAGTTTTTGTATCTCCTTCCTTCTGATCCCAATGTTAGGAAAGAGAGAATTAACTTTATTTTTAATGAAGTTCCACACCGTGTCAGTAAGAACTCAGTCCTTTGTTCACTGATATGTTTGATTCGTGATTCGTTTACAAACAAGGCACAATCCAATGCAGGATTTTTAGAAAGATTGAAACTAAAGCACGATGCTGTGGGACTACATTGGATCGACAGTAATGTTGCAACACAAGTGTGAGTACCTGTTTTTACTACATGATCACTATTGCTTTGTCTATTATTGATCGTTTAATATGATTTATTTATGCGTTTTTGACCTAAATCACAGAAGCGTCCATCTGTGAAGGATGTAGACTGTCAAACATACACAACTATTAGCCAATCACAGCAGTTGGCATTTACTTTAGAGTTTACAATCCTTCACATCTATTCAAACGTTTTTGATGAAGGGGTTAAAAACAGGACAGAAAATATCTTATAACTTCTAAATTATGATGTTTTTGATGTAAAAATCTTGAAAATCTTGAAGTGAACCTCAGAACAAAACAAAACCCTCTTTAAATGTCAACCTGGTATTGTTCAGGTATTAAGAAAGTATTGAACACAAGAGAACTTGTATTACAAAAAGCAATTCAATAAGACGTCTGGGCACTACCTGGGCATCTCGCGCAAGGTCCTCGCTGCTCTGGTTCTTCCGTAAAGAAGCTGCCGGTGGATCAATGGACTCAAACATGGAGGCCGGACGCACCCTGGGGTCCCGCTTCAACACGTCTGTGTTATCTGGTATGGGGAGCAGAAGAATTCACAACACATTTAAACACAGACTAAACTGGGTGCTACACATCCAATGGGGATCCGGGGTATGGAGGGTCACCTTGGTTTTTAGATGCCTGGGTCACCATGCGGGGCAGACTGGATGACCCAAGATTACTGCCCATCTTCGTAGCGGCTGAACTCCAGTTAGACATCTTTGAGGACACCTTGCCTGAACGCAGACATGGCAGACAGAACTACACTTTAGGCTCATTCTGATGACAATGGTCACATTCAGAGTGTACAGGAGTGAAGACCCTTAAACTGCGTCATCATGAACACACAATAACTTATGTAGCTATAACCTCACTGAAACATGAATGTTAACACTGTATCCTATTTGGTGTTAGCCGATTTTAACAAAAGACATATTAAGCAACTGGAAACACTATTTTGATGACAAGCTGCTGCACTTGAAGGCATATTTCACCCAAAAATTAACACTGGCATCATGTACTCACCGGAACCCTTAAAAACGTTATTATTTTTAATGAAACCTGAGAGATTTTCATTTTTCTAATGAAAGTCCATGTAACCAAAACCGTACTTGCTTGACGCTCGAGAACAAACCTTGTGAGCTTCAAACCTTGTGTTGCTCAGTGGTTATAAGTGAATCAACATCTAAATTTATATTTGTAAAGTGATTATGTCTCTTCAGAAGACTGCTTTTACAATCTCTTGACAAACTTTTTGAAGTATCAAAGTTTTGGAGACATGGACATTCAAAGGAAGGATGGAAACTTCTCAGGTTTTATAAAAAAAAAAAAATGTTTTGCAGAAGATGTTTTAAGATGAATGAAAGTCTTCTGGGTCTTGAATGAGTAAATTACTTTTATTTATATATATATATATATATAGGGTCAACTGTCCCTTTAAACAGAAGGCTCTCACTTTGAGCTTGTGTGGGAGTGATGGTTAAGGGTTAAATAAATCATTCAACATGTTAAAATTAGTCATACAGACACTACAAATCCATTTATACATGACTGCATGTGTGTAATACAGCAGATCATTATTTTATATGCTTTACAAACGTGCACTTCATCACTCTCTCGTGCACATGCGAGATTCATTTATCCTCATTCAAATCCCCTACATACCTACAGATTCAGTAAAGATAAAAACTCTGGGGAAAAACAAAACAGTGGAAAAAGATGTAAAATGACATTTTAACGATGTTGCACAATGAGCACAATTACTTCACCACAAAAGATGGAAGGGGAGAATGAGACGTGTTCAAGTCTAAGTTACTGTTATCTTGTAGTATATTTGTTATGTTTGTCTGTTTTGTTAAAGCTGCTAGCTGTGCACCTGCGTAGTATTTTAGCCAAATTCACAAGATTTGTACAAAATGTTTTGTACAAAAGTTATGAGTGCATCACAGACAATTATTGCATCTCACTTAGACCCTAACACAAAAATCAGATCAACATGTATTCGTATGCTTGTTTGTCATCTCTACTGCTAACCTGCAGTAAACATGAAACTTCAGAAGTACATATAGAGAATTATATTACCATTGTAATAGTTAGACCACACTAAACAGACAGCCCTGTTCTCTCGGTTGAGTAAACGGGGGATCTGCAAACCTGAGTCCGGGTGAGTGCTCTTGTCCTGATGCGGTACAGTTGCTGTGCCGTCTGGGTAAGCGTGTTTAATGAGCAGGTCCTGTTTAGCGGGGCCCCTGGGCATCGTAGAGGACTGGATGTAAGGGCCCACAGCAGCCACACGGGACGGTCCTGTCTGCTGCACTGTCTGGGCATCTGAAGGCAACTGGAATAAGAACACATCAGCAGTTGAAACCACACACCGATCACGGCAGAACAAGGACAATGTGCCATCACAGCGGATCCTGATCTTACTGTTCACATTATTCCAAATAATGAGCTTATCTAAAGCAACAGTAAATTAATTTAGCAAAATAACCAAATGTTAAACCTGTCAAGCACCTGTATCCCTACTTAAAAAATCTGTCAAATCTGCCCATGATCCTGCTTTCTTTTCAGAGTCCTAATGGTGTAACATCCATAATCATCCATATTGCCTGAATGAATTTAGGAATTTTCAAAATGCTGTTTTACAAACGGCTGTATTGGAAAGAAATTTTGAAATTTGTCATTTTTGACATTCCAAAAGTAGTACTTTTTTGATATTTCAAACAAAAATTGAAACTGTAACTTTGTATATTTAAATGAAACTTTGTACGAAACGTATGAACATGTTCTGAAGGCCTCTGTTTTTCAGGATATCACCATCTACTGGCCATAAGAGGTGCAAAAAATGTAAAATATATAAATACCAATATACTAAAACCCCTGCAATGAAAATCACTTTAAAACCTTGATTCTTCTGACTCGTATGAACAATGTGTTCTAGTAGAAAGCACTTACTGAATTAAAGGGTTAGTTCAGCCAAAAATGAAAATTATGTCATTAATGACTCACCCTCATGTCGTTCCAAACCCGTAAGACCTCCGTTCATCTTCGGAACACAGTTTAAGATATTTTAGATTTAGTCCGAGAGCTTTCTGACACTCCATTGAGAATGTATGTACGGTATACTGTCCACGTCCAGAAAGGTAATAAAAACATCTTCAAAGTAGTCCATGTGACATCAGAGGGTCCGTTAGAATTTATTGAAGCATCGAAAATACATTTTGCTCCAAAAATTACGACTTTATTCAGGATTGTCTTCTCTTCCGGGTCTGTTGTGAATGCGACTGCTGTGACTGTTGACGTACGACGCTGCTGACGTGTTCTCTGGTGCGCCCAATAACAAAGAAAACACGTCAGCAGCGTCGTACGTCAGCGGCGTCACTACAGTGTTGTAGTGAAGACCCGGAAGAGAAGAAAATGATGAATAAAGTCGTAATTTTTGTTATTTTTGGACCAAAATGTATTTTCGATGCTTCAATAAATTCTAACGGACCCTCTGATGTCACATGGACTACTTTGATGATGAACTGTGTTCCAAAGATGAACGGAGGTCTCACGGGTTTGGAACGACATGAGGGTGAGTCATTAATGACATAATTTTCATTTTTGGCTGAACTAACCCTTTAAGTTCATAAAATCAAGTTAATGTGAAAATTTCTTTCCAATTCTTCTAATTAAAAAAAAAAAAGTGTCTTTTTTTTTTTAAGCACTCAAGGTTGACCTATATATTTACATTCACAATATCACATGGCTAAAAGCCCATAGAACCATTTTATACTGACAACTTTATATATAACAACATAACATTGATTGTAGGCATGACAGTATAAAATTTTCATGTTGGTGATAATTGTTAAAGCTTTTATCATGGCATACAGTATTACCACAATATTGAAATAGGTTGCAAAAATGTGTTGTCATAATATAAGAGGTTTAACTTTTTTCGGTCACACTTTATTTTAAAGGGGTGATTGATTGCGATTTCACTTTTTTAACATTAGTTAGTATGTAATGTTGCTGTTAATGAGCATAAACGATATCTGCAAAGTTACGATGCTGAATGTTCAGTGCAAACGGAGATATCGTCTTTTAAAATTATGGCAGTTTAATGCAACAATGGGGACGAGGCCATGTTGTGCTGCTTTAGAGAAGAGGAAGAGTTGTTGCTGTCCTCTTCACTAATATCCTCTGTGTCTCAATCGGGCTCAAATTGAAAAGCAATATAGACGACGCCATTGTTTACAATACAACCGTGTTGTATTTAAATATATTGAATGATGATTCAAATGAGTGCACACAAATAAACTTAAGAGTCTTTACAGATTTGAAAGATGTATTACTCTTATATGTTTGAGGAAGTATTTTAAGAGCAAGTGAGTGCACCGGCGCCTCCATCTGTCCCACAGTGAGCTACTGTTTAACTTCTACACTCCGCACAGACACTTGGACAGCACACATTTCTCTAGGTTAACATCAGATTACCATGTAAAGTTGCAAATACTAACATGTTTCAGATGATAAGCCATATTTGAGGTCGATGAATGATAGTCGAGCGTTTGGATGTCCTGTCAGTCTAACCGTTAATGTTGTGTCCGTCACAAACTGTGTGATTTCACCAGTGGATTATTAAAAAAAAAATTCTGCCCCTTAGCGACTAATGCAATTTTGGTCAACCAAGCCTCTTCTGTTCGACTAATGGTTAGTCCACTATTGAGGGGAAGCCTTAGACTTTTGCCTCAATAAACTCTGGTTATCTGAATGTGCTCCTCCCGAACTTTGTTAATAAAACATACATTTTTAGGTTGCTTTGGATAAAAGTGTCTGCTAAATGCATGAATGTAAATGCAGACTTGTAATTGGCATGGATGCATTGGCTGGTGTGAACTGAAGAAATGGCTCACGCTGACAGGAAGGTTCTCTTTCTGCTGTAGGGCAGCTTTCTTCTTCCACAGACGATCTCGCAGCTCACTGACTCGTCTGTCCATGCTGGCCACCTCCTGGTTCCTCTTGTTTAGGTTCTCTCTCTGCTGCTGCAGTTTAGCGCTCTGCTCCAGGTTGATGTTCTTCCTCATCTGGTGAACACACACACAGGTGAGATGTTTCGAACAGAGGCCTGAGGCTGTGATCTTCACCTCCTCGGCTCCTACCTGTAGTTCCCTGCAGAGTCTGTCCAGCTCGGCCACAGAGCTGTGGTTACTGTGAAGCGCATCCAGCTGGCCGTTTTTTAGGGTCTCCAGCTGTTTGCTCAGGTCTTCCACTTTGGACATGGCGACTACCAGCTCCTTCTGCTTCTGAAGGAGCATACTGTTCATCTGTTCCACCTGCTCAACTAACACAAACACACACACAGAATAACTTCCACTTCCTGAGCTCAGGATCCTTCAGCCTGCACTGAAAACACTGAATGTGAGATGATCACTTTCATGCACACAAGAATATCCAAACAGTCACATGAATGTGGTCACATTTAGATGCCCATGTATGGAGCCCCACACAACATGCAGACAAAAATAGTTATTGTGGCCATACTTTACCAAATCATTGCCTTATTTTTTTTATTTATTAACGAGGGAATGAATTAGGGATGTAACGGTGCACTCAAGAGCCGGTTAAAAATTTGAATCAAATGTGTGACGATTCAAGTTGGTTGGGATGTTAAATGAATGAAATACAATTGGGAGTTTACATTAATGTACTTTTAATTGGAACTGACTGTCATCAGAAAAGTTTGGATTTTCTTTTCTTTTCATCTCATCTCTGTATAATGCATATTAAAGCAGCAATTAAGGAAACTCTGTATTGCTGCTGTTTCATAAGTGCCACCTGCTGGCAGAGAGTGATACTGCACTTGCTTGATCTCATTCAGCCCATCTGTTGTTTTTGTTTTGTTCAGATATTTTATGTAGCATAATTTCACAAAGCTGAAGTCAGACCATTCTCTTTTCAGTTTGGAGCCCTGGTTTGTGCTTAAGATTTCTAAATTATTCTAAATTATTAAATCAAATCCTGCTCATACTCTATATCTGCAGCCTCTTTGTTTGTACTGTGATTAAAATGTAGTGGTTGCCTCTCATTTTAAACGAAAAGTGCACAGACAAAGCCTTTGTTTATATGAAGAAATTTCTGTTAATTGTGTTATTTATTTGATTTGGGATTTGCGTGATGTTACAGAGCTCACGCCACGCTAATGGACCGAGCCGAGCGACTGCGCTACCGAACAAATCCCGCGCTAGGAATGGCTCAAACTAATCTCACAAGCGCAGCGCTGATCAGTTAAAAAATACTTTATGTACACATACAAATACAGTTAAAACACTAAGCACTGTAACAACATGACATTCACAAAAGAGTCTGGAGTGATACATGTATTAAGGTAGATTTCGAGGTGCATTACTTTGAAGAATGAAAGTAATCCACAGGGTCCTCAGTAGCTCAGATGTTGGGAGAAAATAAAGACTCTTATGTTCAGTCTTACATCCAAACCCAGAGCATCGGGATTGCTTACAAGGCATTGTTGACGTTAACATTTTTGTTCTCCTGCACGGAGAAAATGGAGGACAGCGAATAACCGCTGAGGGCAGAAACTATAGCAATGCAGGGCTGTCCATCAGCAGCTATGGGTAAGGCCTAAACAATGTGACATCACACTGCATGAGAATCAAAACAGCAGGACTATAGTGAGACTGAATTGGTTTAAAAGGGGTTAAAAAATGAGGAGTGGGTGGATATTTATCATTGTAGGGTGGTTGTGTTCACACACTCCCAACACACATGTATGTTCAAACACCATGTAAAAGGGGATTTTGCATAAGAGGTGCCCTTTAAAATAAATGATTTAAATAACTCGAGTGGCAGAAGAACTCACCGAGTTTGCCATTGCTAAGGCGTTTCTGCTCCACCTGTCCCTTCAGATCTCGCACCGTCTTCAGCTGCGCCTCCTGTTTCCCCACCGTGTCCCTCAGATGCTGCAGTTTCTTCTGCTCCGAGGACGTCTGCAGTTGCCTGTGGTCCTGCTGCTTCAGGAAATGCAAGCGCTGCTCCTGCTCAGGACAGTGAGAGGACAGGTTGTTATTTGCATAATTTTTCCTATTAAATAACAAAGACGCTTTAACTCTGTGTATTTTCCCTGTTCTGATGTGTTATCTTGTACCTGGGAGGCCAGGAGCTGCTGCTGGGTGTCAATCTGACGCTGCTGTCTGGCAGACATTTCCTGCAGCTCTGCTAGAGTCATGTCCCTCCACGGGCTGCTCACCTGCACAACACAACACTCTGAAATCATCAAATGCTCGTCCATTTTCTGTTCGACTAGACTGCATTCCTCTCATGCCTTCATATGTGTGAGTCAAACACCGGGATTACGTTACACGAAGAAATGAAAGGCACACGAGTGCAGGCAGACTCACTCCATTCTCCTGCCGTCTGTCTGTGGGCTTCTTGACGCCATTCCTCTTCTGATTCCAGGTCCTGGAGTCTGAAATACAAACACAAGCTCAAGCCCAGAGACTCTTGCGGAAAACACCTGAGCGCAAGCCTGAACGATGTCAACTTCAATTTAAAAACTCTGCTTACAGACACTGATGAGTGTAATGCATTACTGTATTCAGAGCACTTGTTAATGTAAGGTTTGATTGATAATGGATTCTGCCAGTGCACATAACTGATGTGGGAAAACAGATTCATGATTAGCCTATTCTTTAAAGGGTTCACTAATAGTGGTTGACCGATATATTGCCAAGGCTGATATATCGGCCGATATTTGGCATTTTTCAAATTTTGTTTTTAATTGTCGATATTTTGAGCACACCCCTTGTGTTCGAGGCCGTACTTTTATTTTGACGGCGCGCAGGCCTTTTATTTTGCCGCTGAGAGCGGCAGTGCCTGAGCACATACAGTGCTCACACTCTCTCTTTTGTTCGTCGTCATCGGTAACAGTTCTTTTTAATACGGACAGATGTCTGTCTAATAATCAGACAGAATGGTTAAACAAAGGAATTAATGTCGAATCCAGCTGTGAGATCTTGTGAAGTGTGTATCCAGCATAATCACTTGTTCTCTGCGGGATGGTCAGTCCATGTAAATTGAATGCTTTAAACTTTCATATTCATGTCATTTTCACTGTGTGCTGTATGTAAAATGAATGTTACCCTTGCTTTATTTGAAAAATATGATTATCAATGCACACAAACTTCCCAGAATACTGAGTGCCCCCTTGATTACAGTGTCAACTTCCTTTTTATTATATTTTTATTAAATATTTATTTATTTGTGAAAAATACCTTGTCATCTAAAGTATAAGTATGTTTATTTTACACATATATTTTTTAATCCATTGTCAAATGATTTCAAATTTCTTACATATTAATTGTAAAAATCATATTGGCTTTATATCGGCATCGGCTGTCAAAAAACACATATCGGTCGACCACTAGTCACGAACTGAGAAACCTAACTTCCCTTGATCTTTTGACATATAAGAGAGCATAGTACTATAAAAGCATCCTGTAAGTTTCAGAACTCAAAACTTTGTTGTTAGTCTAAAAACAGCTTATATTGAAGGCAGTCTGACAAAACGACAGCTTGTGTAGTGTTCCACTCTATGATGTAATAGTGTGGATAAACACCACCTCCACAGAAGTAAATCAATGCCTGCTTCTACATCTTCTACATCTGTTTAGCCCCGCCCAACGATCCAACAGTGCTGCCAGTTTAGCCCCGCCCACGATTCTATATCACTGTTTGTTTAGCCTGTTTATACATGTTCTACGACTGTTTAGTTCTGCCCGTCTATCCATCACCTGTCACTGTTTGATCCAACAGTGCTGCCAGTTTAGCCCCGCCCACGATTCTATATCACTGTTTGTTTAGCTCACCCACCGATTCTACAGCGCTGCCTGTATAGCCCCGCCCACCGACTGTACATCACTGTCTGTTTAGCACCCCCACCGAATCTACATCACTGTCTGTTTAGCCCCGCCCACCAATTCTACATCACTGTCTGCTTAGCCCGCCCACCGATTCAGTGTTGCCCGTTTAGCCCCGCCCACCAATTCTACGTCACTGTCTGTTTAGCCCGCCCACGATTCTACAGCGCTGCCTGTTTAGCCCCGCCCACCGATTGTACATCACTGTCTGTTTAGCCCGCCCACCGATTCTACATCACTGTCTGTTTAGCCCCGCCCACCAATTCTACATCACTGTCTGTTTAGCCCCGCCCACCGATTCTACGTCACTGCCTGTTTAGCCCCCCGCCACCGATTCTTATATTGTGTGTGTTTTGCTAAGACAAACAGTTTTTGGTGTATTTTTGTTTGGTGTGATAGTGTGTTTTAGCTCCGGATCTGTTTAGGTCCGTGTATGTATTTTAGATGAATGTCTGTTTAGCTGTCTGTTTGGTTCTGCGTAACTGTTTTTTTTGACATGTCTGCCGATTCTACAGCACTGCCTGTTTAGCCTGCCCACCGATTATACATCACTGTCTGTTTAGCCCCGTCCACGATTCTACGTCGCTGATTGTTTAGCTTCGCCCACCGATTCTACAGCACTGCCTGTTTAGCCCCACCCACCGATTCAACAGTGCCGTCTGTTTTGCCCCGCCCACCGATTCCACATCGCTGTCTGTTTAGCCCCACCCACTGATTCAACAGTGCTGTCTGTTTTCGTCCTGTCCATTATTACTATCAATAACAGCAGTTTCAGCAGTGACTCACAGGATGATTCACCAGATTCACTCCCATAATTATGTTATAATATGTAAGAATCCTCTGGAAGGTTTGCAGAGAAACTGCACTTCTACAATTAAGAAATGCACAAAATTTGAAAAACTCAGCATAAATCTATTTTTATTCCATGTGATCCTGTTTTTAGAATCTGTCCCTTCACAAACACGGTGTAGTGTGCGAAGCCAAACAGACAGCGAGGCATTGATCCGTGTCTGTGCAGGCTGTTATGTAATAAAAACAGTAAAGCAGAAAATTAGTCGTTTCGGGAGCTTGCTTTCAGTAAAAAATGTTTTTTGACTAATGCATAAGGTTTGAGTTGTTGAGTTTGTTTCTATAGCACAATGATCTTCTGTCAAAAGATCCAGGAAAATTCTGATTTCTCATTTCATGACCCCTTTAAGCAATGACTGAGATAAACATTTTACTATAGAGTTGTGCAATGTTTTAAAAATATTATCCAATATTGTTGTCCACAGTTGTTATGGTAGTAAAACCACCTGAAGGTAGAGCATGTAAGATCAGTATTATTTTAATTTGTAAGTTTGGGATCACAGAGGTTCAGGAACTTTTTTTTTTTGGATTAAGTATCTCTGCAAGACTATCTGCGACAGAAGTGAATACACCAATCCTTCCGTGTACTTGGGCCGCAGTAAACACTACGGTAAGAGCTTACCTGTCAGCAGGTTGGGTGCTCTGCCTCGACGCAGAAAGAACCGAACCTCAGGCCTCTTCTGCCCCCACTGCAGCAGCAGATCCATCATCTTCTCGCTCTCGCCTACCGCTCGCTCTGCATTCACCGTCACACAAACACACATGCATTCATCCAACATCCAATTAATAAAAGGAACATTTACTTAGCACTTTCTACTGTAAACAAAAGTGTGGTAAGGATTCAGGATTCCCACAAGCCATAACAGAGAGAGGACGGCCGCTGCTGGAACCGATCTTCATCACTGATTTTAGTGCAATACAATCTTCCCCAGAGCTTCACGTGCCTCATTTGAATGAAAAGCCACCTGGCGCTCAAATCTGATCTGTAAGGCGCAGGTCAGACACTGGTGAGGGTGAGGAACTCTGAGCTCTCACCTGAGCCTCTCCACACTTCAGCCAGGTGACAGCTGGCCTCGGCCGGCTCCTTACACAGCTCCAGCACGTCTCCACACACCGTCTCGGGCGTGATGGGCACCTCTGTGAAATGCTGGTCATTGTTACTGAGGTACACAGTCAGGAACATCTGGAAAACACAAGCAGATGTGGAGGCTGAGAGTTTAATCACACAGGCAGATCGGTTCGATCTGAAGCAAGAACAGACTGTAATGTTGAAGACATCACACCACCGCCGCACATTTTCTATGCCTCTCTCTGATTTAACACACATGATCATCAGCTGGTTAGGAGAGAGAGAGAGAGAGAGAGAGAAACATACAAAATGTGCAGAGCATCAGGATCAGGATTGAATATCATGGCAATATGAGAACCTGCAGCACAAAAACAGTCATAACTAGCACAGGTATATTTGTAGCAATAGCCAACAATACACTATATGGGTCAAAATGATCCCTTTGCCTTTTTATGCCAAAATTAATTAGGATATTAAGATCGTGTTCAATTAAGATATTTTGTAAATTTCCTACCATAAATATATCAAAACTTAATTTTTCATTAGTAATATGCATATAGGAGAATTTACAAAATATCTTCATGGAACATGATATTTACTTAATATCCTAATGATTTTTGGCATAAAAGAGAAATGTATAATTTTGACCCATTCAGTGTATTGTTGTCTATTGCTACAAATATACCTGTGCTACTTATGACTGGTTTTGTGCTCCAGGGTCACTGATGGGATGCTGCTGGTCACACGGCAACAACAACATGACCGATGAAGTACATCTGTATTACATTCACACTACATTATGAAATATACTTTTTTAATGGTCATGAAGCATGAACTTATTCAACAGAAGTACCTGCTGAGTGAGTATTTGATTTCTGACAGCCAGTGGAGACACAGTCAACACGGAGAATGGATCCAAATTAACATTCTGATGGTTTTCGTATGATAATAAAAACATCATAATCTGGTAAAGACCACCAATATTGTACATAAAATAACCTGTTTCTTGTATTTTTCCATGTAAGGAGTTAAACAGGCGGATCGACAGCACACGACACAGTCCTGTTGTTTTATATTGTCTGGACTGAAGCACAGTAAAGGGTAATAAGATAGAATGTGAAAGTACTGCTTTATTAGGACAACAACACATTAATATCATGTTACCTTGTAAAACCCCCAACATTAATCTAATACAATAGTCACATTACAGGTAAGATCTGTTCAGATGAGATATTAAAGAAGCACAGTGTTTGTCCTGAACTTCTTACATAACGTTAAAGGAGGAGACGCTCACCGGCATCATTTTCGCGCTGAGGATGTTTTTCCACCGAGTCTTCACTCCGGATCGGACTGTATGACCGTTTACAGCTTTAATCAAGTTAAAAGTTCAGTTATATGCGAAGAAAACCGTCCCGTCCGGTTTGAGACGAAAGAGTCCCGAGAGGCGTGACGTCAGAGGCCTTCCCAAACTTTTCTTCCGCGAGAGTTTTTCTTTGGACGACAGCTCACGAATATCGATGATTGCTCTGTTAAACCTTACCACAAGAGCACTCACATGCTCAGATGACAGAACAAGCTCGCGCAGACGTGATTCTTACTACAGTTCAGTGTGTTTTATCTTCTTTGCGATATTCGGCTCTCAGCCTGTTGCTGCTGCTCGCGAGCGTGACGTCATCCCTCTGGAAAACCTCGCTCTGGGGGGCGGAGCAAGATGACGACAGATTTTTGCGCTTAGAAAATAATTTTGTTGTGTACCCCACATATATATATATATATTCAATAATATTTAATAGAAGGATGCGTAAAGCTGATGGGAGAGGCTTTTCGAAACGTTTGGAAAGCGCTCGATACTCCGCTCGCTGAGGACTTCTGCTGGTAAAGACGCGCAAACACAACGAGTAAACAATATAAACACATGCTCGATATGACGCATTTGTGGCAGAATACAAACTGCAATATTTCGGTCTTTTTGAAACATATCTGAGCCAACAAATAATGACCATAATCATAACAGGTGTCAGGTAACAGGTGATCATAACAGGTGTCATTAAGACATTCATTCCATAATTATTTCTTGTTTCAGGTAAAGGGTGTTATTAATAGGTGTTTTTGATTAATCACTGTATCTGTGCCTTAAAATTTTCAACATACATTTTAAAGTCGTCTTGACATTAAAAAAAAGTCAGTTCTTTATTTGACAGACTTTCTGTGTTAGCATTTTTTCTTTTGCTCAGACTTATTGTAATTGCTGATTTTAGGACGAAATGTCCACCCTTTTAAAATCCAATTTTGTCAGATATGTCAGCAAATTATCAGTCTCTATCAGACTCTAAAGAAATTAGCATGAAACTGTCAGAAATGTAGCAAAATATGTGAAAAATTAATAAGAAAGAATGAATATTTCATGCATATCTTTTCGTCGAGACAGAATTGCCTCTTTTCTTAAATGGGTGATATTCATCATTCTTAGGCTACACCACAGGCATAAAGAAACATATATTTACAATATAACCACTTTATTTGGGTTAGAAAAATGTTAAATTGTTGCAATTACAAACCAAGATGGCTCTGATGTATGGTGTGATTTAGCTCTGTTTGTATATTTTGTAACGCGTTAAATCTTTCTAACGCAATTAAAAATGCAGTCATACATTTTAAAAGAAAGAACTTTTAAAGGTCGAAGGATAAATGTCACTCTACAGAATATATATTTGCAAACATTTTTATGAATTATTGGTGTTTACAGTTATTTTAACTGTGGCGAAGTAGAATGACCCACTTGTCACAAATGACCAGACGGTGGCGCAGTTCCCTGTTTAAACAAATGATTCACTCGTTTGAGTCGGATCTTTGTAACGAATCTAGTCCGCGGTTCATAAATCAGTCTGAATCATTTGGACAGTTCCCATGAATCATTTGACTTGCTGTAACACTATAACACGATACCAACACAAGGTACAACAATCTCAGAGAGCGTGGAGTATTTACCCACAGTACACTGAAGACGAGCCTGAAAGAGACCTGTCGTTTTACAATGAAGAAGGTAGGCTATGGTTTAAACGACTGCGGTACAAACAAACTAATCAAAGCAATGATGAATGAATTCTACTGCACACTATCAGTATTTCAAAACATATCCAAAATAGATTAATTCTCAACGATTTGGTCCCATGACCTTCATCAGGCATATACTGTAAATACAAGCAAAACACGAAAAAGCACACAGCACATTTGTTGTTAATGTACCACAGTGTAAAGGTTGGAGTGTAGAGTCTAAATGCCATATTGTGCTTTTCACATAACGACTTGTCACACTTAAAACTGTTAAACCCGGGCCACTGTAAAACTCCGGTGTACAGAATACTGGGTTATGATTTTCATTCTATTCAGTCTTTACCCCGGGTCAGGATTATGGGGCCAGTTGTTCAAAAGTAATCTGATTGAATAAATTCTTGAAAATGTGTTTTTCAGAAGAATTAAAGAATTCTGAAATCAGATTAGAAAACTAAATCTAATTTTGGTTTTGATCTGGATCAAGTTTTTAGTTTGTGTTGTTCCAAACGTTTTAGTAAGATTGGGATACATTTGATCACAAAAATTCAAAAGATTTAGGATTATACTGATGCCAGCAGAAGCGCAGATTTCAGGAACAGATGTTAGGAACATGTACTGTATACAGACATTAGACAGGTAGACATTTAGCTTCTTAAGCCTTTTATTAGCCTACAGGTTGTCATGGTTGGGTTGAATGATCACACACGAAGAAGATGATTCAGGCAAATAGGCAATCTTTAATAATCTAATCAGGGTAAATCCAAAAGAGAAGAAGCACCAAAGCACGTAGAGATGACAACAAGACCCGACAACATTGGCAATCTTTAATAATCTAATAAGGGTATGCACTGTTTTCTTTCAAATAAAAGCATAAATACACATAGAAAACATATCCTTGTGTCGCGGCTGACACAGAAGAGAGTAAGCTACCCTGGTGCGGCTCAGATTCGCCAAAATGGCGTTACAGTGATGTGACACAGAGGAGAGAAATTGTTGAATAAAGTCATTATTTTTGTTTGATTCACCTTATTCCGCCCCGCCCACTTTTCATACTTCGCTTTTCCGCATTTTGTCATCCGACTTCCGCTAAACTGATACGGCACATCCGGTAACTAGTTCAGCAGTAGTACGATTGTTTATCGCTAGCTATAACTGTGGCGTAATGACTAATAACGTTAATGCCGTAAATTTATTAAATTGGGAGCACGGTGAAAACGTCTTACAACGATCAGATGGTCTCAAATTGCCCCATCCATCATCACTGTTAACGTGGTTAGACAATATGAAGAAGTGGCCAGAGGTAACCTATGGGGACATTTTTTATTACTTCGTCCTGTCAGAAGGAGTTGATGGAGCAGCAATGAGAAATTATAAAAGTACCGAGGCCTACCAGTATTTGCATAGTGGGAAAGTGGGCCGTGTGCTGTTACACAGCGAGGGTGATTTAGTCTTTTTAAAAGCAAATGTGCACCCCAGCCAGTCGAACAGTCCCAAACCACTCGGCGTGGGTGCTGGTCAGTAAGCAGGGGTTAGTGGCCTAATATATGTGTGTAAATGTGTGTGTGTGTGTGTGTGTGTGTGTGTGTGTAAATACACACATGCATGTATATATTTCAGAAAAAAATATGTTTCTATATTAAATATATTTATATATAATATAAATTATATGAATATAAACATACATGGACATATTTTCAAAATATAATATTGTATGTGTGTGTGTCTTTATATATACATAAAAAACATACACAGTACACACATATATAAACAAAAATTTTGATTTGGATGCAATTAATCACAATTAATTGTTTCCCAGCGCTTATACAAACTCATCAGTAACTATGTTTGGTCTCAGGTTGAAAATGCTGTGTCCAGTGGGCTCACTGGAATTGCCTGCACAGATGAGCAGTGGCTCTGGAATGTGGGGACCCAGAGGAACCTCTGCCCGAAGTGGCTAATGTGTCAAGCCTTCTGCACAAATGTCTGAGTGCTGCATAGGGACAGGAGCCAGAACATCCTGCGTCCTCACCACATGCTGACCATGATGGCATCAACAACTGCCAGAGATGTATGTTGTTTTATAGTAGTTTCGTGGCCATTGATCCCAACAAATTTACAGCATTGGAGCGTGTAACCCTTGAGCAGAGTTCCTCTCACTTGTGGCATGACTCTCGTAAGGTTAGAATCACTGCAAGCACAGCAAAGAAGGTTCCAATCAGAGGCAACCCTCAGACCTATATCAGAGAGCACCTCTACCCCAGGTTCCATGGGAATGCAGCAACTCACCATGGCTTAGAAAGTGAGGCATCTGCTTTACAGTGGCTAGAGGGTTGTGGGTTTAAAGTCAGCCGCAGAGGCACTGTTGTGTGTGCAAGCAAGCCCTGGCTGTCAGCAAGCCCCAATGGAGTTTTGAACTCAGAGGAACTGCTGGAGATCAAATGCCCTCTCCTTAAGAGTGATGAGTCTCTGGAGGACCTGTTCAGAAGTCAGAGGTATGATGTGAGGATAATGGAGGGGACACCTCAGCAGCAGCCAAATGGTCCACGGGGCTTCTATATGCAAGTGCAGCTTGCCATGTTCTGTACAGGGCTGAGGGCCTGTAAGCTGCTCATCTGGGTTCCATCACAGCAAGTTCTGCTACATGTCCCATACAATGAGCAATTCTGTGCCAAGACTGTAGGTAGACTAAAAAATTATACTTTAAGTATATGCTTCCTCACGTGTCAGATGAGTTTCAGGAAGGCCGCCTGTTGCTTTCCACAAGATACTTGCAGCTTTGTAAATAAGCAGGAGGGAGAATAATTAGGGTTAAGGATAGGATATTAGGTAATTGGGGTGGGATGTAGAGGGTGTGGGTGAAGACCGGAACTATTTTAAATGAGTTGTTTTTAATCAGTTGTGTTAAACAAGAGACAGACTGTGATTTTTGTTTTATAAAATGTATAATTTTATGTAAGTTGTATAAAATCAGTTCTGATTAGTTGATCAGTGTTTGTTGTTTTCAGGAAGCAAGAGACACTTTCTACTGACCATCCTGTAGAGGTAAAATTTCACCATTTAATTTCTATATTAATTTCCATATCCACATATTTACATATCCATTCTGGTGACATTGTAAAGGTTTACAAAAATAACTTACAGCAGGTAACTTCTGGTAACATTGGAAAGGTTTATAAAATAACTTACAGCATGTAACTTCTGGTAATATTGCAAAGGTTTATAAAATAACTACTTACACTATTTACACTGATTAATTAGTTAAAAAAAAAACACAGCAAAATGTATCGACAGTTGTGGAATGCACCTACAAATCAACACTTATTCATCTGCTACATCAGAAATTATGTTGCTGCGAAGGTTACACAGGGCTGCACAAATTCTTAAAATGTTATCAATTTTAGGGGTGAGGTTAATTGGAACTGTTTGAGAAAGGATTTTGAAGTTTTTCAGTCAGCATATGACCCGCTCAACATGGACACATACATTGGCAATGCGCCTAGTGTTGGTGGTGTCTTCTTCAGAGAGTTGCAAGCCTCTCTTGGTTAATGCTGGAATGACGAGTTTCACCTTCCTTTTATACAGGAGATCGGTAATGGTGAAGCCTCTGTCTGCCATTACTTCATCACCTGGACAAAGGTATTCCAGGAACCCTGAATTTGCAGTTATGAATTTGTCACTGTACCTTCCTCCATACGCTGGTGAGATGAACATGATCAGTCCACATGGTGCAATAGAGACCAGATATTTGATGGTGTTCTGGCCGTAGTAATGGCTGGAGTACTCGCCTCTTGAGTCAAGGTTGCATGGCTTTTGAAGGGGTGTCTCTGAACAGTCGATCACACATGTTGTATTTGGGAATTTTTCTCTGAAACACTGAGGCTTTGTGTGACTGGATTGTCTCCCTGGGAACCCATGGTATGTGATCCCTCATGTTCTCCTCCATGATGTCAATCCAACATGAAATAATCTTGCTTACAATGGACTGAGAAACACCAAACCTTTCAGCAAGATCACCCTGCAATAAATTAAGACGCAGCTTCATCAGAGTCATCAGGAGTGTGTAGCTGGAAGCTGTTGGTGTATGAACTGGACCTGGTAAGGTGCTCGGCAACTGAATGAAATGCATCCAATGTAACCCTGTGTAGAGCTGACAAAGGTTGTTTTTTTTCTCAGCAGAGTTATGTACAATGGCACCGGCTCAATGCATTGTGTTCCCATATCAGATGTAGGTGGCTTCAGGATGAGTTGTGATTTTGACCTGTAGTTGTGATCAGAGACAGATGGATCCTCCCATTGTGTTTCTGCATCACAGTTCAGGGGCATGTGGATGTGATCACCCTCACAGTTGTTCACTGCATCACTGGTGGTCATCGATACATCTGTGGAAATAATATTAAACATATTTTTACATTTACTTAAAATACATCAAGATAATTAATATATGATGAGGCCCATACTTAGAACAGTTTGTTAGAGAGATGCATTTAAAAACAAAACGGCATACACACTAAATGTAGTGTTCAAACGTAGGTCACTATCTGAATGAGAAATGTAGCTAGCTGGCCTGCTATCACCTGCAATCTCTATAACATTACAATAATGTGAGCTATTGTAATGTTCCATAATATATTGTACTATCGTAAATATTAAATAACGTTTGGTGGTAAATGGTAATCATACAAAATTCGTTGTACTTTGTTTACTGCTTGTTACTGATCTTAAATGTGTTCATAGAACGGACTTCATAAATCTAACGTTAGGCGAACAAGCACATAGCTAGCTAAATTTACGTTAGCTTACCTGATTCTGACAATCTTTTCAGCACCCGGCGTGACTTCTTTACTGGGACATCGTAACCGAGCCATTTCTTGGGGTAAGGGTGTTCATCAGTCGGCCTCCCGTCCATGAAATGGTACGAACACACATAAGGGCGCATTGGTGGGCGCTTCAAATTTAGCGCCTTCATCCGTCGCCTCAGGTGCTCCTCTTCTTTTGGTGGTGGATGTAAATTGTAAAGTGCCCCACAACATTCCGACCACTTCACGTTGTGTTCGAAACATCGTTGGTGCAATTGTTCTCTTCTCTTAATCCAATTGTTATGGCAGCCCCTAACTGAGCATATAATACTTGATATATTAACGTTCTGTTATCTAGTCACTAGCTTAGGTAGTTCCCTCTCAGCCGGAAGTAAGATGACAAAACGAACGCGATGGCGGCACCTCTGTTGCCATGGAAAATAAGGTGAATACTACGGGGCTGTTGAATGCTTGAATCTGATTGGTTGACGAAAGTTCTGAGGTGTGCAATTATTTTCTGGGAAACGCACAGTGAACGTAGTTCCAGGCAGCTCTCCTGACCGCATTACAGTTCCATATCACTGCGCATAGTAAAGCTATAATAATGGAAATTACAGGACTAACAAAAAAAAACAAAAACAACAACAACATGACAGACAATTTTCCAAAAATAAATACACATGACATTTCTCACTAGTGAGGTAATAACAGCACTGTTTAGAGACGAGTAAATAGCCTAATTCACACAAGCTCTCTCTCTCTCTTTCTTTCTCTGTGTGTCTCTGTCTCTTCATTAACTTCATTAATAACTGCATTAGAATGCTATCAACGGCTCCTAATTCACACAAGCTCTCTCTCTCTCTTTCTTTCTCTGTGTGTCTCTGGTGTTGGATGAGATGCGGAAGAAATAATTCTACTCACAATAGCGATTTAAGTACAAAAATCAGATGAATCCCTTTAAATATAACATCTGATCGATGTCTTGAGGTGTGGTAACTGTAGTATATGCAGAATAATTGACTCCGGGCCGTTGAATTATTAGAAAAAAATAACCAGTCAAAAGTAGTTATTTATGAGTGAATGCACAGTTTCTTGTGTGAATGCATTGCAAAACTTTTCTGAGAGAATGCAAAAGCATTATATATATATAATCTTTCTCTTTTTGTCCTTTATGTCCCCCATAGAGCACTAATAATCCAAATTTGTTGATTTGTATGAGTGTGTGTCTGGTTTGTTTTGTTGTGATTCAGTCCAATTTTGCTTTGAAAAACCAGCAGAAAAGTAATATTCAGATTAGGCTTTTTGAACAACTGGCCCTATATTTCAAGGCTGTAACACTGTACATGTGTATACTTCAGGTTAACATTATTTATATTTGCGGTGTCAGTATCATTGATTGGACGAAAGCAGCATGCAGCCTTTAAGTACTGGCTTGTCTTGCTCGTGCGGATCACTTGGGCTTATTCCTGACTGTACCATCCAGGATGTCCTGACAAAAGGCTTCTTGAACCATAACTGTGAAACTGAATGATGAAAACAATGAAACCATCTTTCCTTTACTGCATTTAACACATTTTCTGCCACTGTTTTACATTTAGATGTTTATCCAGGATTAAAAGTAGGGTCTAAATAGATGTTAAGTGTAGTGTAAAAACATCCGTTATGAAGAATCAATCACAGCATAATTTTCTGCTGGATTCCAGAATATAGCTGCTTTATAATAAATGAACAAGCAGACACAGATGAACAATTAAAGAGAGAATCAGTGCATGCAAAATCCCACCTTTGGACCTACAGCCCTTAATGTACTATATATTAGATAAATGGTAAGCAGAATGGGAAGAATGTCAAAATAGGCCTAAATTATTGTGTGCTGTAACACTTTGCCCTGGTCACTATTGTTGTAGCCAAACTAAAATTAGAGAAACTATGTACAGTTGTTTTACAAATTGGTTATAAGATAGAAAATTTAAGGGGAGCAAGAAATCAGAATTATGGGGAGGTGGTTAGCAGTGTAAAGTTGTTTGTAGATCTGAGAATTGTTTCTGAGTGTTTGTCCTTACTATAGTTTGACAGTGGTATTGAAAGTGTGTAGTTTATAAGGTGCACACAATCTTTGACAAAAGACTTGAAACGGTGTAGTCTCTCAGACGTAATGACAAACATATTAACAGTCAATCATCACTGACTAGACTCTCGGGGCTCGACTGAAGGCACAGAACTGAGTAAAGTCTGACACTGATCTGGCTCACTACCCAAGCAGCGTAAACACCCGTTGGTTTTGTTAAGACGTCATATATGCTGAAGTTTTCAGTTTCCACATTTTCTGTTTTGTATATTAGCTTTTCAGTTTCCACATTTTCTGTTTTGTATATTAGCTTTGTATATTACACACTGCGCTCTCACTAATTAATGAGTGAAACTCATTGGTTGCCTCTGCCAGAGCCCTACAAAATGACCTCCAACAGGCCACTGGTGTGAATGTCTCTAACCAAACAATCAGAAACAGATGTCATGAGGGTGGCCTGAGGGCCCGATGTCCTCTACTGGGGCCTGTGCTCACTGCCCACTGGGGAGGCATATCCATGGAGGGACGCACAGACCTCTACAGACTAGACAATGGCACCCTGACTGCCATTAGGTATCGGGATGAAATTCTTGGACCCATTGGCAGACCCTACACTGGTGTAGTGGGTCCTGGGTTCCTCCTGGTGCACGACAATGCCCGGCCTCATGTTGTGAGAGTATGTGGTGCATGACCATGCGGCGAAGGAATTGATACCACTGAATGGCCCCCACGCTCACCTGAATTAAATCCAATAGCACACCTCTGGGACATTATGTTTCTTTGCACCTCAGACTGTCCAGGAGCTCAGTGATACTCTGGACCAGATCTGGGAGGAAATATCCCAGGACAACACCCATTGTTTCATTAGGAGCATGCCCTGATGCTGTCAGGCATGCGTATATGCATATAGGGGGGTGTGGGGAATACTGAGTACCGTTTTGAGTTTTTGAGTTGATGCTTTGAGATTTATGGAATATGGTGTAGGCTGCTGCATAATTTTTTTACTTTGATTTTTGGGGTGTCTTTAAATTCAGCCCTCTTGTAGGTTGATAATTTTCATTTCCATCAAATGAATGTGGCATCCTTTCATTCCTAACACATTACCAAGTCCATTTCAGTATAGATATTTAGCATGGTATTTTTTTTAATGATTTTGGCATGCTTTAGTTCGTAAGATTTTGGCAAGTCAGTTTAAGTGTGGATTTTTGGTATGATGTGTTTTCAAAGTGTTCCTTTATTTATTTTGAGTGGTGTCCAACTCCATCTTTTCATTCTTTTTGTTTTCGCTCTACTGATGGTTTTCGGTTTTGTCTTTCTCCAAATTGCATAGCTGTATGGTTTATAGCGATATGACCCAGCACCCAAAATACTATCAAAACACTAAGTGTTCGCCGAAATATGGTATGTCATTTGTGAGGGAATTTTTAGTTTCACCATCTCAGGTGTGCATTATTTTTCTAATAATTCAACAGCCCATCATCAATTATTCCTTACTGAAATATTAAACCTAGATAAATGAAGCACACTTTGCAGGACATGGAGGAGCCAGCGCGATCACTTGTAAATGAAGTGCACTTCATCACCGTCATTTTTACTCATAAAGGTAAGAGTAATACATCATTCGTAACTGTAAATTGTCTACTTTTATTTGCATGCACTCACAATTTTAATAAAATGTTGTGCTTTGATAAAATAAAGAAAACAATCATGATGCGCTTTTTGTCATCTCGTCTTGAGCAGGAGCGCTTCACAAAAATGAACCGAAACTTAGCGAATAGATGCCTCACAGACATGATAAATATATCTATACAAAGCTTTAAATTACTACTTAATGAAATAATAATAAAAACTTTCATTATAATCATAATCCATAAACGGCCCGCATCTGAACTATGACGTGAAAATTGGTCTATGACGTGGAAATTGGTGTGTAAAAGGGTCATGGAAAGTTAGGGGTGGGTTGGGATTGGGGTGTATTAAGGGGGTCTAAAGCAGGGAACCAAGGCAGAGCCAACAGAGCAAAGGACCAAGGCAGAGTTGGAAATCATGTCGGAACCAGTGGCGCAGAGAACCAGCGGTGCCGGAGAAGAAGGGGACCCATGACGCCGCCGGGTCCACCGTGGTCTCCATCTCCATTGGCACCAAGACCTTTCCCCCTCTCCTTCTCCTCCTTGGAGCCTTGTTGAGGAGCATGCATGAGGGAGCCTCCTCTGCCAGTGGAGTGCTGGGAGCCATAACACAACCCACAGTGTAGGAATAGAAACTGAGCCAGAGAGCATAATTAATTAATTGTGCCTGACAGTGAACAAACTTGTCTTTCAGTAAACAGGACTTTATCAGATCATTAATTCCAACCCTAAACAAGGCCTTTAGCACCAGTTCCTCCCAGTCCACACTACAAACTAGGTCACAGAACACCTCGGTGTAGTTCTCTATAGATCTGGTCCATTGCCATGAGCCCACGAGTCAAACTGTTGAATCCATTTTTGTGGTCTTCTGTCACAAGGATGAATGCCAAGGAGAGGAATGAAACCAAGGAGAGCTGGATCTAAATGCAGATTAAGATAATTATACTAATAAACAAAATCCAAGGTGATTACAAAATATATATATAAAAAAAAACAGAACTGAGCACACGAGACGACCATGAATGGACAAGACCAGACTGGGAACACAGGAAAAACTAAAGCTTATATTGTACAGCTACACAGGGTCAAACATGGTAACAAGGAACACATGGGGAGACGATCAAGATGAACTCAACAGTGAAATGACAAGAAACAAGCAATTCAACAAAGGCTACGTTCACACAACGAGCCTTAGTGCTCAATTCCGATTTTTTTTCTCCGATCCGATTTTTTTTATATAGCTCTTAAAAACATATTGTTGTTTTAAATTTGCCCAATATCAGATTTACACTGTGAACAGATTGTGGTTCTGATCTGGCCCGCATGCGCAAATGAACGATATTACGATACGCGATACGATCACAGTGTGAACATAGCCAAAAGGATTAAATGAAAGGGTGCCAATTATTGTTGTATATGCTGTATATTTGAGAAAAAAATGTTTTATGATTTTTTTAAAGTTTTTTTAGTGCTTTCAAATTATTAATTGTGATGAATCACATCCAAAATAAAAGTTTGCATAATATATGTGTATTAAGTATATATAAATACACACACATATGGTACATTTTTTGAAAATATTTACACATAATAAATTATATTATATATAACTATAATTAGTTATAAAAATATATTTAATATATAAAAAGAACATATTTTTTCTGAAATATATACATGTGTGTGTGCTTTTATATATACATAAATATACAAAGTACACATACATATATTATGTAAACACATTTTTTTATTTTGGATGTGATTAATTGTTTGACAGCACTAGATTTTTTTTCTTTTTAATTTACTTTATTTTACTTAAATTAAAGGTTAGGTTTTTGAATGAACATAAAAGACTAAGAGGAAGAGCAAAGACATGGGTCTGCAGATATTTTATATACATTATTTTTGGGGGATGGACAACAGCAGCTCTACATCCAATGTCTGAATTTTGCACTGCATTGTGCAGCATCAGTAAAATCTGGTCTCATTGGTCAGTTTTCTTCATTGACTCTTTTTCAATTTGAAGGTCCTTAGCAATCCTTTTTCGCTAAGAACATTTGCAACAAATATTCATTCTTGTTATGAATAGACCTACAATGAATACGATATTCAGTGGTAGAATGAGTCAAAAATGTTTGAAGTGTTTTGGTGGTTTGAGTGCATTTTGGAAATTAAATGAGGTAAATGTCTAGCTGGTTGTTGAAAAAACAACTGTTTTGAGTTTTTGTGAAGTACTGTAGTCAGTATAAAGAAATGCATGTAACCAATTGTAAGAAACTTGCAAAATTATTGTTTAATTTTAGCCACAAGGTGGAGCAGTGGAGGAATTTGTGTGAAGTAATCAGATGTGTGAAGTCTTTTCAGCATGTTCTTTTGTCCAGAAAACCCTTTCATTAAGATGGACACATTGTTACTGTTAGTGTTGCTGACACTTTACACTGGATGGATATAAAACATGACAGGGTGTCCCAGTCTGTCATAATGCTTATTCATCACATTACGTTCTTTGCATTGATAAAACATTTTATTTGAATCTGACACACAAGAACACCAATAAAACCCAATTAAAATATGATTAAAATCCATCCATTACTTTTTAACATGCTTAATGCTTGAAGATATAATTTTTTATGCTTATTTTGAATGTTTGCAACAATATAGTGTTGGATGCTGATATTGACTTGCATTCCGAAAATCTATCGCTGCAAATCAACACAACATAGAATGATCTCATTGCATTTATTCTTTAAAACTTTCCTACAAGGAAATAACACCAAAGTGTAATATTGAGACAATCAACATTTATGTCATCATTCGATACAGAAAAATAACCGTGCAAACAAACAGGGGCTCTGTTCCGATGGCACATTTCAATTGTTATGAATTTGTTCCGCTCACAAGATCTCCTTCAAACTTGAGCAAAGGTTTGGTTTTCAATAAAGAAGTCAAGCGACAAAAAAAAAAAAAAGAAGTCTTCCTCTATGCTTTCCACAAAGGCTCTGTCATTTTACTCTGAATTTCTAACCTTCCCCCATCCCAAAGCATGATTATACACTGCTCTTTTGGGGAGGGGAGGGATGGTGGGGGGTATGGACACACTGCCTTTCCCCAGTGGACCCCTCCCCGGGCCACTCTCTTCACAGGGGCCTTTGCCTGAGGACGGCTGCGGCGTGCCATGTGGGGAGGCCATCGCTGCGCCGTCTGTCTGTAGGGGCTCCTGTGAGCCTGAGCGAGGGGAGTTTAAGGTTCTGGCAGGGGTGGGGGAGAGCAGGGTTTGATAGGGAGGGGTGCGAGAGAGGGTAGGGGGTGGGAGGAGTCCGGGAACTGCTATTTGTAGATCCTTGTGATGGATTACTGCCGTGTGTGTGTGTGTGTAAGAGAGGATAGAGATTTTTTGTTCCTGTGCTGTTCCGTATCCCCCTTTCTTCAGGCAGACGGCAGAGCGCTGCTGAGCAAAGCAGTGAGGCAGGAGAAGAAGCGGCAAAGCAACTCCTCCAAGAAGAGGGAAAGGAGAGTTTGTGCACAAAGTGAGAGCGCAGGAGCTGCTTTTTTTTTTCTCTCCTCGTGTTCTGGAAACGGGAGAGCACTAACCCGGCCGCTCACGTCTCAAGATCATGCCTGCGAGAGGAGGACACTCTGTGGGCAGACTGGTGGAGGCGTGCATCCGGATACTGCTGCTGTGCAAGGCTGCCACGGCGTGCCCTGGGCTCTGCACTTGCAGCGGCACCACAGTGGACTGCCACGGGCTGGGGCTCAAAACCATGCCCGGGAACATACCCCGAAACACAGAGCGGCTGTGAGTAGACACTTTACATCCATCTGCATGTGCGTGCACGTGTGTGGGTGTTGGTGTGGGGGGGGTCTGCATCATTACCAAGAGGAATTGAATGAGAACAATAGCTCAGTGAGGCACAGGTACGATCAGACGTGATGGGCTCAGATGCGTCCGTGTGTTGACACATGCTGCAGGAGGAAGGAAACTTCCTATCACTCTTTCAGCTGTTGAGAACTTTCCCTTTTCCATTCACTCTTTCGACGAGAGTCATTTTATAGTCACTTTCAAATGAGGTATGTGACCATGCAGCACAGAACCAGTCATATGGGTCAGTTTTTTTTAAAATTGAGATTTATACATGCATACACACAAATAAGCTTTCCATTGATGTATGGTTTGTTAGGATAGGACAACATTTGATACAACTATTTGAAAATCTGGAATCTGAGGGAGCAAGAAAATTTACATTTAATCACATTTAAAGTTGTCCAAATGAAGTTCTTAGCAATGCATATTACTAGTCAAAAATTAAGTTTTGATATGTTTATTGTAGGAAATTTACAAAATGTCTTCATGGAACATGATCTTTACTTAATATCCTAATGATTTTTGGCATAAAAGAAGTATGGGTAATTTTGACCCATTCAGTGTATTGTTGGCTATTGCTACAAATATACCCCCGCGACTTAAGACTGGTTTTGTGCTCCAGGGTCACATACATGTGATGAAATATTTACTGAAGGAGCCTGCTAAGGTTTAGTAAATGTTACTCTTGAAATAGTTCTGAGGAAATATCAGATGAATTATACATGTCAGAGAAGCACTTGAACCATTTTGAAATGTGAAGGAATTGGGATTTGAAATTGTACAAATTTCAAGCAAAAACAATAGTATTTAGTATACAGTGAACTGTTTGGTCAGATTTCAGTGGCTCGTTGTGTGGAAGTGAAGATTTTTTTTGCTTTAGCCATGCTTATGAAGTCAAATACATTACAGACAGGCATGATTGAATGTTACTCGACTGATACAGACGGAGTGTCTCAAGTGCTTTTACAGGGCAGGAACAGCCGTCAGTGTCCACATCAGTCTGGAAAGGCTGATAGCTGGGGGGTGGATCAACAAAACAATTCAATTTGCACCTGTCATGGGGTGTTTTTATCAAACACCACCCCTTGGGTGTTTTTGATGGATTCTGTAATGACTATGTGTTCAGGAAGTGTGAAAATCACACCTCAACCCCCGCTTCTCCTCACCCCACAAGGTTTCCCCATTAACCTGCACTTCAGACCTAAAACACATGCTCAGGCCGTCACAAAATCACCAGATAAACATTTTCTGGCTTTCTGCCTGGGAATGTGGCTAATGTAAATGTATGCATGTGCCAGACAATGAGTAGTAAAGATGTGCTCACACGGTTTACGCCATTAACACAGTGCGTGCAAAAGTAAACACCCCCCCGCCCCCTTGAGCTCTCTCCGGGTTTTCTGATGTGCAGACGTCACGCGGCCGGCGTATGAGTTTAATGTAGACAGATTTTTTCATGCTCTGAGAGACGCATTAGTCTCTCTGCTCTTTAAATGAAAAATCTCAGTCCTTTTATATGAACCCTGCATTCATTTCCAGACGTCCAGAGACTCGACCCTTCTTATTTTATGCTAGCGCATCTATTTATACACACTTGGGAAGCTGCTGTGCCTGAGATCAGACGGCGCCGATGTGTCGAGAGTGAGTGATCTGATTGAGAATTCTCTTTAAACTGCAGCGATCGCTCAGAGTATTGGGCCGCTCCAGCTCTGATGTGCTCAAGAATGCAGGCCAAATGTCCCTGTGAGCTTCCTACTGATTGCTTATTGATTGTCTTGAAAGTAGACGGCAGCTCAGCTCTGCTGCTGGATCCCAGTGATGAATCTCATAACCAATATAAGATTAGCTCATGAATGTAGAGCTTTTATCTTGCGAGAGGTCTTTGTGATGGCAGTCACATAGCAGCAGAGATGTGTATGATCATGTGCTCTGTCTAGTAGGGAAAAGCAGGCATGTAGTGGTTGTTTATTACCCTAGGAAAAAAAGTAATATGTTTAAAATACATTTATTTCATAATAAGTATGGTTCAAAATATATTTACTGACATACCACTTGAGGCTTACTGTTATAAAAATCATAATTAAACTTTACTTGGAGTACTACTCTTCTCAATATTAATCCTAACATGTGTTTCAATGTCACTACTGATGAGGATTGTGTAATCTTTGAATAATATCGGTCTTTAAATGCAAGATATTTAAAGTGTACCTGAAGTAAACTTGCAATAGTTCCACTTTAGCTCAATCAAACATACTTCAGTATATCTTTAGTTGGACTACTTCTGCACAATTAAAGTGCATTAAGCACAAAAAAGTATTGTATATTAAAGTACAATAGCATGGTATTTTTACTAAGCATATAAATATGTAAATGTATTTGTAGTTTACTTAGCATGAAATAAATGTTTTTTCAAATGCATTTTAGAATATGTATTTTTCACTAGATTAAATGTCCTAAACTGAGTCTCCAAATGTAGCAGAGGAAATTCAGTAGAAGCCTAGCTTGTGATTGGGTGCAGGAGAAACCAGTGATTTAAATGAAGGGATCAAGAAGCCATTTCTACACCTTCATTGATTAACCTCTTGACCTTTCATTTGCAACTCTGTGAGGACGTTTCAGGGTGGCCCTTGTGAAGACCTCTACCTGAGAACGTACCTTGCAAACCATTCAGAAGAATTAGGCTGCTTGATGGATCAGACTCGTTAAAGCGGGCCCACCAAGCCCTGCGCTCAAGCATCAAAGGCTTTCTGTCAAATGGGCTTTTTTCTCTTTTAATTCATTAGCTGGATAATGAGCGGTTGCTTTTTCCCCCAACTAACTCCACTGTGTTATGGCAGAAATGGTTGTGGCACTTTGCCAGTAATAGAGTTTGCTCTTTAAACTCAAATCACAGTCAGATTTTTAGTGGTCTGGATGAGCTGTAATGAGCACTTTATGGTTTACTCATACAGGGACTGTGTTCATTAGAACATAATCGACTGAGCTTGATGACTTGGATGCATTCCCTTAAGGTTTACATTCATAGAGTATATTTTATTTTAGAGACAAAAAAAAACACAGTGCACAATTTTGGGTATTGTAAATTATTTCTTTAATGTTCAGCACTTTGATCTTCATTGTAGTTTTAAAGGGCTTTGTGAATAAATGAAACTTGAGACCTTCAGTGTGGCTGTGAAATCCAAATCTCTGATTTCACAGGCGTACTTTAAACAAGAAAACAGCTAACTAAAGAACTAACTATGTAATGCTAGTCATTTAAGCTGCTCATCTTTAGATAACAACCCCTTCTTGGGTATAGGAATACTCACTGATCATACGCAGTGACCTGTGAGAAGGGTTCATTTATGGTAAGCACATATGGTTGAATAGTTTCACATTTTTTACACATTTAGTTACACATTCGTATAGTGCGTGACTTTAGAGTTTATTGATTGCTAAAACCTACTGGTGCATTTGAACTTTCCCCGCTTTCATCACAGTTGATGTGACCTGGTATTAAGATGTGTTTAGGATGATCCAATACCAATAGAATTAAAGTTCAATGAAAGTGTCAATGAGACATTTTGTTTCTGAAAAGAGATTTTACATTGCGGCCAACACAAGTGAGCTGAATCTTGCTCGTTAGACCTTACAAGTGAACTCAACTTAACCTGGCATAGGTTTTTGTGAATGAGGTATGAAAAATGAACCATTGTCCTCGCGAAAAAGATGTAGACTTTAGCATACTTTTAAAAAGAGTATTTATTATTATGGAAATAATCATTTAAAAACAATATAATTAAGAGTAAAACTAATGAACAAAACTTTTTTGGACAATTTTTGAAAACTTAACTAATTAAATGATACATTATTATAGTTTCAATTGATATATAATGCAATAAGTTGAACTTAAAAGTGCTTTTATGACCCACTTAAGTGGGGATTTAGTACATCTTAATATGGAATTTCAGAATTATTTTTATTGTCTTGGGTCAATGTTTATATATACTACGGTTAAAGCATTTGTATTATACAGCATATATTTTAATGCAATTTCTATAGAAGCTTGCATGACCTGGATATTTTAATTACAGATTTGTAATGAGTTTGTGGTTTAACTCATTTAAATATAAATTAAATGAATTATATGTAATATCAAATAGCATACTATAGTTAAATTATAGCTACTGTACATGTGACTTAGCATGTTAGTCAAGACATCAAAATAAGTGTACTTTTATACAAGACAGAAGATTATTAAATGTGATTTGAAATTATTTCAGTGTAAAATGTTTAGTCTGACATTATTACAAAGTGCACAAGTTGTACAAGGTGTTCAAGGTATTCAATTATTATTATATCCATTACATACCTGTAGATTTACACTGATTAAAGCTAGACAGCAAGATATCCTTTACCAAATCAGCAATAAATTGTGAAATAAAGTAAAAAAACTCATTTGTACTCAAATGTTTCTACTTTTTGATCCGTTCAATTCATGCAATCCATTTATTTTTATTTTGATCCTGCTACTAGCTGAACAGTCGTCTTATCATTTTGAGTTTCTTATTAAATACATATTGTAACGTATGGATTGTTAGGATGTGATTGGTCAGTGAGGGATCTCATCTACTTTGGAGACTTGAAGGAATGAGATAGAAAACCCTTCTTCTGATCTTCTGAAGTCTTGACTGTCACAAAGTAAGTTTAGGCAGGTTGACTGGTTCACTGGAGTCTGATATATGGGACAGTTCTTGTCCATGTCCATTTTAAAGTCAGCTTGTGGAGTCTTCTCTTCAGTACATTTGCCACCAGCTCTTAAAGAAAGAGAAACCAGAAAGGCTGAACTCCAAAACAATGACATGCAGAACATCTACATATCAGGAGATCCGATGAATAGCAGCCCATTATTTATTTGACTGTGCACCTGTGCATACATCTGTCTGCAATCTCTCCGTCTCCGTTTCTCTGCGCTCCCAGGAGCGGTCATTAGAACCAATAGAAAGTGCATGACTTTGTGTCCAGTATTCACGGGAGATTTGTGCGAGTGTGTGTTTCTCTCAGTGATTGGGGAAGAGGTTTCCAACAAAAAAAGAAACACATGTTCTCAATAATGAGCAGCAGACATTTGCAAAGAACCCTTGCAGTATTTTTCAGCTGCAAACTGTATATGTAATAAGATTCTGAACTGTTCTGCGTTATTCAGTCAATTCTAACTCATTGCACATTATTTGATCAATTGTCTTAAGAGCTGAAATCATATTTATTCACCTTCTGGCTGTTTCTGCATTATGTGTTAATGTCCAGTGATTCTTGTACTGTTAGAGTGTATGTATGTGCTGTTGAGCATGTCATATGCATAGCTGTATTGACAATAGATTTAATAACATATGTTTCATTTTTTAGGGAACTGAACGGAAACAATCTCACACGCATCAACAGAAATGACTTTTCTGGACTCAAGTATCTTCGAGTTTTGTAAGTTGCCCTACATTTGATATGTCACATTTCACTTTCTTTCTTTCTTGTTGCAAAAGCATGTGTGGGATTTTGATGGACTGACACTTTTGTGAAGGTATAAGCTCAGACAAATATCCTGACCCTGCATTAAAGCAAGTTTTACCTAAATGTCTTTTTAAAGGAACTCTCTCCACAGTGCTTGTGTGGGCAGAGAGGTGCAATGAAAGCACAAGCATGGGCCCTGTTATTTCACTAAATCACATCCAAAATGCACCATGAAATTATTTATCAGCACTATATTTTGCAATGTAGGCTTTTGTAAAGCAAGCACTGGCATGACCACTCAGCCGTTGTTTGAAAAAAAGACATCTGTCAAACTCAGTGCAATGAAAGACCCACAAACAGTACTTTATCAACATGATTTAAGCAGCTTATAGCTACACTTTAAGGCTTTGGTTCTTTTGGATGTAAATGTGCTCTTCCTCCTCATATTATGTGCATGACAAACCAAGTTTGTTTCTCAGGTAAACATTCTATAAGCATTTTATAATGCATTGCCAGTAAAAAATAAATAAATAAAATAAAAAAGTGAAAAACTATTTTCTGTATAGAGTCACAGTTCTGTCGGTGTGAAGCTAACACCCTGCTCGTGAGTTGGGTGTGAAACAGGCCTAAAGCTGCATGAAGCTCACAGAACTCCTGTTCTGTAGTTGTATATGTGCAGTGGCTTCTGCCTCCGTCCACAAGCACCAGCTCTTTTCCTGCTGCACTCCTCAAATCTCAGTCATTTCCTGTGGTTTGGCCGTTCTCTAAACAGGCAGCTGATGGAGAACCAGATTGGGACTGTGGAGCGCGGCGCGTTTGATGACATGAGAGAGCTGGAGAGACTGTGAGTGTTCACTGAAAACAGCTCAAACACACTTACTCAACCATGATCTGCATGGTATAAATGTCTTTTTCAAATATTTTAGTCAAATATGTCTTATATGTAAAAGATATGTTATATATTTTAAATTCATAAATGCAAAACTGTATAGTGTGCATTCCTGTACACATTTCCATTGTAAATCAGCTATAGCCTTCATCTTGCCTCACACTTTTTTATCGTTAAGCATCGCATTGAGAATTCAGTAAAGCCTGCCTTCTTTGATTTGATAGATTGTCTCAATAATGTTGACACTGATAATTGCTGATAGACAGCAGAAGTGGACTTTATTCAAGAGTAAACACTTCTTCCATTACTTTATATAAGGCGGCCTTACTGTATATTTAAAGTGGATTTCTGGCCGCGGTAACATGGAGAAAGAGCACACACATACTCTACTGATACTGTACCAATATAAAATCAGCAAAATTATTATTTAATAGTGATTGTCTTTCCTATTTTAAAGAAGACATTACATTCCAGAACATGCAAAAAAAATAATTGTCTTTCCTATTTTAAAGAAGACATTACAACATGAACATAATCTCATTGATTTAAATAGTTTTCAGCATTCTTTGAGATGTTTTAGGAGGTTTGCTGTCATTATCTAAAGCATCTTCTTATTACAGGTTTAGTTTCCCTGAAGTAACTAACGTTAAGCCTCCAGAGGCGCCTCCTTACGAGGCCTGAATCATCTATTTTTTTGTGTGCTAATCATGGGTTTGCTAATCACATGGAGATCTAGCACTGTTGTCTTGTGTTTGCTCAGTCTGTCACTGTTTGTTTCTTCTTTTCTCAAAGACGTCTGAACAGAAACCAGCTTCACCAGCTTCCAGAGCTCCTGTTTCAGAAGAACGCAGCTCTGTCCAGACTGTAAGTCCCTGCTCTCTGTGCTTTTCTGGATTGATTTCAAAGTGATTCGTATGATGAACTGATGATTCATATCACATGATGCGTTTGTAAAATCTAATGAGTTCACTTTAAAGCAGTTTTCTTGACACTTCATTTTGATGGAAATAGTTTGAACCATTGTCACTGAATGCATGATAAATCTGCTGATTGATTCCTGCTTTGAGTGATTTTGGTGTCCCGCTTTGGTTCAGGAGCTCACAGGCGTGCTTTGTTAAGGTTTTTTAAAGTGAAAAGGGTCTTCAGTGTTCATGTTTTGCCTAAAGATAGATGTAATTATTTGTGTTGTTGTATAGTTATGAATGAATACAGCTGATTTGCTGTAAGGCAGTCTATGACAGTGTGTAATGATCATTACTCATGATTATCATTGTCAAATTACTGTGACAGCACATGAATGTGTGCAGGGACCCACGATCACGACATTGCTGTAATTCACTGAATACGATGCTCCTCCCCTTTTCAGACCCCCCCCCCACCCCATGAATATTATTATATTATTAAAAAATAAAAAAAAAACTGAGACAGAACATGTCCTTTGTGAACGACCCTTAATTATCTGTTGTTGTGTTGGAATAGCATTTGTTCTGCTCTCTTCTTTTTATTTTGTCTTTGAGGCCGCAGTGGATGAGCGATAGAGGCAATTATGTTAAACTAGATGTTTAACAATTAAATTGTTGATGTGGCAGGCAGTTTCAGATAATGAAGCATTTCTGCAGCTTGCTTTTTGAGTCCCGAAGCTATATAGTACATCACATTTTGTTTCCTCACGACAGTTCAAAGTGAGTAGTTTGTGTGTCATGTACCAAGTTTTGAGGTCGGTGTTGGACTTTTTTTTTTTTTGCCTTATGAGTGTTCATGTGATGAGTGTTCACATGACACTGTCATTAATTAAGGCAATGAGTATTTTGTTCTTAATGTGCATGGGATGGCACGTCTGTCTGGTTTTAGTTTGGCAGTCCATTTCTGAAATACCAGGCAATTACAACTGCAGTGTAAATGCATTCATGGCATCTCTGAGCTGCATTAAACAGTCTGTGTAGATGCATCTAAATGCCACTTCAGATGCAGCTTCTGTGCCACTTATGTAGTGCAAAGATTAATTTGATTAATATAAGAGCCTATATAGTGTCTTATCATTCAAATTGCATTTGTTACGTAAATGTAAGAATTTGCCCTTATAAAGCTTATATATTCCTTCACTGAATTCTGAAGTGGCCCCTTTTTTGGTGTAGAAATGACCAGCATAATGTGCACTTCTTATAGAAAACATGAAATCAAGCATATACTGTAAGACTGAACATTTGCATAGCACACATCTTACAATATCTTGTTTGACAATCTAAATGGGCAGATTTCAAGCCATGATAACTTTTGGTTTATTGAATGAAATGAAATAGATGGACCTTCTAAAATCTAGGAAGTTGTCATATTTTACTGTGATATGAGCTGTGTCTACATTGCAGTTCATTGATCCATTTAGATCTGTGATATAGTTTGTCTAGTTCTCAGAAACAGCTTCTCCATTGAAAGATCTTGATTTTCAGACTCTGCCGTCTGCAGTCTGATCGTTACTCTTTGTTCCTGTTCCCTGCCTTTCAAGGTGGATCTTTATGTTGTTGCGGTTTTTTAATGATTTACGCGGCTAGTGAGAGCAGCAGAGACTCCACAGACCCATTTGAGGGAAGCCAGAGAGACATATTTAAAAAACATGCTGAAATATTAAAAGCGAGTGGGACGTGGAAACGAACAACAGGGAGAGAGAGATAAAAAGAGGACAAACACAGACAGAATTCTCCATGTATGTACAAGAGATTCTATATTTCGCCGTCATCCATTATTCATGGGCAAGAGGGGCTCTGTGAAATATAACACTCTGAAGAGCATCAGCAGGAGTGACGTCTCGGTGTTTGAGAGCAGGAGAAACAGCCTCCCTCGGGGCTGACACGCTCATAATAACCTGCCCTGTTGAACACACACTAACAGAAATGATGGATTGATATGACATGCACAAGTCATTACGACGTTTCCTCTTTAAAAAACTGTAAGCGATCGGGAAATGTTGTCAGGGCAGACATCTTTATTTAGCGGGACGACACGGGGGAACAGAAAACTGCTCCGTTTCTTGCTGTTCTTCTCCATCAGCCCAAGAACTGGATTGTTTTAAATCAATATTATATTATGTTTTGATGTCTGAATTGAAATCTAGTTTTTATTTTAAAATAACATAAATATCTACATATTAATTAAAGCTTTTGAGCATATAAAGCATTTGAAATTGCTAACTTTTTTTGTTTTTTTTGAAACTGTATATATATATATATATATATATATATATATATATAAATTATATATATATGATATATAGATCAAACTTACAGACCCCCTTATGACATATTATATTATATTTGTTGAGTAAATTATTAAATAAATTCAGTTGATTTACTTTCTTATTCAGAGACTTTCTCAAACTTACAGACCCCTTACATGACAGCTGGGGGAGAAAATTCATGGGAAAGAATTCTTAAACTGTGCCACGTAAATATATTTTTGTCTGCATGTGTTTGATGGCAGCAGCAGCAGCGTTTTTAAAGCCTTGTAAATGCATAACTAAATTCATCATATTTTCGTAACAATCTCTTAATCTTCAACAGAGAAGATTGCACCGTCTCTTCTTGTGAGAGGTGAATCAAACTGACGCTCTTCATGTTTCTTGTGATTTTTTCTTAACTTCTTTAAGCTTTACTTCAGAGTGTATTGATTGGTCTTTAGATTTTGAGTTAATACTTTTGAGTGTACAATATGTCCATATTTTTAACAAATGTTTTAGAAATGTTTTTTCTTCGTTATGCGAATGATAAGGGAACATTATTTTATTATTTTGCAAACAGTATGCAAACATTACTTTTGAATATTTTACATGTAATGAACATTCTAAAACTAGTAAAATTAAAAATAAATAAATTTATTTATTAAAAAAAAATTCTAGACAACTGTTCAGCTAGAGGGTTTCAGGAAAGAAAAAAAAAAGTATTCCATGAATATTTTTGTATAAAGTTTTGAGAACATTATTAAAGGGCAGAGAACTTTGAGCAAATGTTCAATTAATGTTACTAGAAGAGTGTTTGTTCATAGGTTAGAGTGAACCTTGCCAGAACGTTAGCCTTTAGCGGGTCGCCTACTCTGAAACTCAGACTTTGTTCAGCTTGCTTCATGCAGCACTGGACAGAAAGTCACCTTGTCCAGGCTCGAGTTCAGACCACGCGGAACCACATAAAATGGCACCGTCACATGCAACAACACCAAAAAATGAGCCCGTTTGTGGACGTGGTTTTGAAGTCAAAGACATGGTTGTTAAGGTCTTTCATGATTGATCACTATCTCTGGTGTGATTCTGTTGATTGCTGTGTTTGTGAGGAGGCTGGCAGTGAGTGCAGGTGAACCCTGCAGAGACGCACCACTTCCCCCGGCTGCTGGAATGACTGTGTCCTTGTTCTTGGCCCAGTTAGACAGGAAAGTGGTGGCTTTGACTCAATGCACCGCTTTGCCTTTAAGCTGAGCACACATGGCAGTAATTGAAGAACGGATGCTATTGTTCCAAATCCGTTTCATCCAAATATTGTGGTATTCTGTGATGCAAGATCCTGTCTCTGTGCTGTATGAGAGAGTGTTCGCCGAGGTTGAAGGATCTGCGCTATACAAGCCTGTTCATATAGAGCTGGAATGAATCCAGGGGAAAGTTTCCACGGCCACTCGCTTTCAGAAACCTCTAAAGGTAGATAGTTGAAAGCCGCTTGGAGCAATTCTTGGCTGAGACTCGATGGGAGAAATCTGTTTAGTGCCTTGGATGAAACTGTGGCAGGCGTCCAATTATTAAAATCAATCCTTCCGCGTAGCACAGTACACGTCTCTGTTTTACACATTAGCGTGTGGACTTGCGCGGCGTATGCGGTTTATCTGTGGTGTAGTAATGGGCATAGAAAGGTTGGATTACAACTCTGTTAACAAATCTGTCTTTATTGTACTGTATTTATTGTAGTAAAGATTTTGGGAGAGTTTTTTGGTGAATGTGTTGGTCTTCATGATAATGTTGATACAAATGAAGTGATTTGTGTTATTCGTTAACTTAGTTTGGGATTTGCTTATGTAGATTGACAACGAGAAGTAAGGATTGTCCATCTTGACAGCCTGCTCTCGTCTGCATTCACGGCGAGTCGTTTGGCATCTCAAATGAGCCAAGAGTGATCACCAAACATATAAGCAAGGACAGCATGTCTTCTGGAGCTTTGGACACATCGATCATATTGCTGCTGGGACTTTGTGGAAGCTTTATTCCCATTTCTGGATGTTTTATGAAGGACAGTCTCTACAGTAAAAGCTCTCAGCTCTGCAGTGCCTAAAAGTGTCCTTCTTTGTCTTTCTCCAACCAATCCCTGAAACACACTCACACAATGACCAGTATTTGGTTTGTCAAAAATAAGTTAAAATCTTAAACAAATAATAATAATAATTAAACAAAAACTAAATGTCTTTTTTTAATTAAATCAGCTAAGCGGTTCATGAAAAATACAGCAAACAAACCCTGGGTAGTGATCTCTAAATTCATAATTTTTACAGTTTTTGGTTTTTGTTTGATATTTTTTAGGTTTTATTTTTTCTGTTTGTTTTTTATTTTTTTTATTTTTTTTTACTTTTATTAAGTCCGTTTTCCAAACATATTTTATGTCAGTTACTCTTGTATTGAGTGTTACATGCTTTCATGTTTATAGAAAAGTGTGAAATGAGAAAATTAATTTCTAAGCAAGTGTTCTGTTAGAAGAGTAAAAAATAAATGGCAAATTTCACAAGAAGGTTATGAAATAGCGTAAATGTTAGCAGTAGGCTGTGTACAGATGCAGCTGAAGAAATGAGGATGTGTCGAGGAGAATCCGGGGGCTTTCAGAGGCTGAGATACGGAAGAGCCTGTGTTTCTAAGTCAGTGCTATGCCACCTCTTGTCTAAGCAAAAGAGACTGGTCTTTACTCGCGCCATGGGCTTTCCCAGGCTGCCATTGTTGTTGGTCTCCAAGCGATAGGCCTTGCAATGTCACCAAGGAGATCGGGGACCTGCATGTTTGATTTTAGGTCAGGCGTGATAAAGAATGGCACAATGGGGCCTGGCATGTTCTGAAACTCCTCTACCATTTACTAGACCATTCTTCCCCCTCTCACATCCTTCACGGCCCTTATTATGAACACTTGCAAATAGACACACAGCGCTGGCACAAGATTGGTTAGACCACCACAATCAGGGGATGGACCAGCACATGTGATTGAAGAAGTCCCTTTAAGTACAGACTGTGGATCACAGCTCAGATCTTTCATAGCCTGTTTCCTCCAAAATTAGACTGGAGCTGTTATAAGTGCAAAACGCTTAGACCTCAGCCCAAAGAATTTATAAAAACAAAACACAAAGTTTCTCTAGTGTCAAAAAATCAATATCACATCACTACAGCAGATTCTCTCTTCTGTATGCGTGCATTAAGATTCCAACCAAAGGAGCACAACATTAGCAGCCTTTATAAACATGATTTGATCTTAGTTCATGCACTTAATGAGCAGATTTAAGAAGCTCCATTGTAAAAAAAAAAAAAAAAAAGATGCAACATCATTGTTACTGTCATATAAATTCAAAGCTGTCACATGGCACTGCGGAGCAGGTATTGTTTTAATAAGCTGTTTTTTCATGCACATTTTCTGAAATAATACACAAATGCATTTCAGTGATCAAAATGCATCAATAATGTTTAAGAAGTGTCTACTTGTCTCTCATAAACAGTGTGAGAGATGCGGTTAGGTTGCATATAATGGCCTTGCACTCCATTTTGTTCCAAGGCTCTTGGTAATTTACAAACACTTTTCATGCTACTTAGATTACAGTGCTTTTGGGAAACGTTCCACAGCAATTATGTGCTACTTACATTTGTGTAACATTCAGCTTAGTGTTTTGGGAAATCCAGCCGTTGTTAATGTCAATTCACAAATATGGTGTTTGGATAATACTGTATTTTATTTAGGACGGCCAGAGATAAGTTTTCTGGTACATGCATCAGCTTTTAATATCAGATGCATCAGAGTTTAATAATAAAATGCCTTAACTTGACAAAAAATGACAAAAGAGAGAAAACACAGAGGAATCAGGAAGAGTTGAGTCTTGTGTTTTATTCACAAGAGGTTCATGTGAGATCAGTAATAGGCTTAGAAAAATTATGTTTTGTTCATGTCAAAACATGATCATAGTCTTTTAACTGTAATGTCTATTTTTAAATCTGATGTGTGAACAGTGTGACATCTGTGTGGAATATGTTGGTCTGTGAATGGCCGCTCCATTCGTTTTGGATTTGTTACAAAAATGTGTGATCCAGAGAAACATCCTGCCATCAAAGTATTACAGTGGAGAGGTTTTAAATTCTCTACTCCGATATATGCAGAAAATATGCTCTTTGAGTTACTCCCGCCGTGAAATCAAGCTCTACTACAGATGTTACTTATGTGCACAAACCAGGTCAGAATAAATGACTTTTATGGACATACTGCAGAGAAGGTTACAGTCAGTATCATTTTTTGTGAGTCTTTAGGCTTGCTAACTAGCCTTAAGCCAGATATGTTGATATGTGTCTTTGTGTAATATGTATAGTAGTGCAGTATAATACCATAATGTTTCTCAGAGTAAAAAAGTTGCAGTCCTAGAACAAAACCTTGGGGGATACCATGCAGTATGTGACACGTGTTTGCCTTAATTTTTATTATTATTTTTTGCTGGAATGTGTATTAATAAATGTCAATGTAGATTTATTTCTATAGTTTATTGCTGCAGCCATGTGTTAATATCTGTGTTAACCATGTTTCATTTAGGCAAATCATTTTTAAACTATGATCTGATTAAACTGCAGCTAACTCCTATGTGCTGTGTAGGAGGGGGGCTTTCTGAGATATGCTTTACCCCACTAACATGGAGAAAAAAAATAAAAACTTTTACATTTATATGATTAACCTGTCTAACTTGAGCAAATTCAGTAATTATTTCATCCTCAAAACACTCACTATATCTTGCTGGTACCTTATAAGCATGATTTTTGTACTGTCTCACATAGTGAACTTGATGTGCATTCACGTTCTTCCACTAACGTTCACATCCTGGTTAAGTCCACAGAATCTAGTAATTTTAGATTTCAGATCAATGCCCACAAGTGCCCCCTATGTGCCCTCATTGGACACCGAATGCTCTCAGAAGCCAGTTAATTCGATTAGAATTTACTAGATTGAAAAAATGCTTTCCAGTTAATGCATGATATGCATCAGATGATTAGTAAAATCCAGTGGGAAGCTTAACCATTCTTGTTTGACACATGAAAACAAACCTTGTTGGTATATATGTTTGCACTTCTGTTTACCATATTTGATGAGGTTGATGTAAGTGTGTTGATCAATGTTTACATGTGAATAAAAGCTGTAATTAAATTTGTTGCTCATACAAAATTATTGTCTCTCCTGAAGACTTTGAAATCTCTTTTTGAAGCTTGAAAATGTTGATTGCCTAGGAATTCAAATTATGGTCAAAAACGATTAGAGAATATTAAATATCTTCATTTGTGATCTGAAGATGAATGGAAGTCTCATGGGTTTGGAATAATATGAAGGTGAATAAATGATGAAACAATTTCATTTTTGGCTGAACCTTTCCTATAAGTATATTCTGGCCAACTACAGACTGCAAAGGAAGACAAAACACATCATTGATCTGCAAACGTAAGTGACTTTCAGAGAAGTGGAGTCACAGTGGCAACGTGGTTTTTGGAGTTGCTGTCGCTCATCTACACTGAAAGGCAGATGAAGCTTCTGTTAATAAATAAACTGCATTTGGAAATGAGAGCAGCTCTCTGTAGATTTGCTTTGAGAATGGCTAATCTAGGGCTGCATCCATGGATGCTGGAGAAATCATAGAATTTGAGGTGATTTTACAGCAGAATTATTGATCTCTTTTTTCCTCGTCCCAATGTTGACGTTCTTAATGTTTTCCTCTGTGCACAGCACTTGCCTCATAAATGCAAATAAGTAGGCAACCAAGTAGAGAAATTATTGGCATCACAATTATTAAAAAAGTCTCTGTATGAGTCATTGCAAATTTAGGAGTGTGTTCAGTAATGACCATTTCACTGCAGTCTCCCCTGTGTAAACACATAAGCGAATCTGCCCTACTTCTGAAGTGTTAAAGAGAGGACAAGGACATGAGGGTAAGTTGCTCCTACTGCCTAATGTTCCACTTCCACTTCTCTGAAAGTCTTTACAGACTTAACCTTGATCAAACCGCCAGCATGCTCCAGTGTTATTAATTACACAGAAAGGAGAGTCTTTAAATATTTAGAGACTCTGTTTGGAGTATTAGGCGGAGGAATTCCAGTGAGAGACAACTGCCAGATGACAAAAGAGAATCGTGAATGTTGCTGTCATGCTTGGGCTGATACACATCTGGCTTACACACTAAATTGGCTACATTAGAGTCCAAACTGAGACTGTTAAAGCCGTTAGTGAAAGGCCTTGATGGTGTATATCATGTGACTGTCTGTCTGATGCTATCCAGACACTCAGCTTTGCCCTGTAGGAATCAGAGCTCACATGAGGGGATTGCATTATCATTGACTTTTTATATAATTGTATGGTGGTTTTCAGTTTAGTAGTGCTCGAATGCTGTTATTTCTGCTTTTTCACTAATGGCACCTTCTATTGTCTGAGTTGTACTTCACACACCATCCATCTCACACTGGATTTGACCATTTTCACCATAAAACAGCCTAATTCATATTCAGAAAGCAGTACAGCGTGGGCACCATTAACAGTTCAAAAGAGACGAGAAACAAAGAGTCTGTGAAGTGTGTGTTGGTGCATTAACCTGTATGCCTTCATATGCTTGTGTGTGTGTGTGTGTGTGTGTGTGTGTGTGTGTGTGTGTGTGTGTGTTAATGAGAGTCGGTCATCAAGGATGACAAACACATTCTCAAAATGTCACCACGTCTACCCTCCAATTATAACATTTTACTGATCCCATGCTGCTCGGTAACCCATTGCCTTGTCGCCCTTTCATTCGCCTTTGCAAACATTGAAAGCTAAAGCGGAAAAAGCCAAATCCATGAGCAAATATTAGCCAAGCGACACAAAGGCATTCCAGAGCAGCTTGTTGTCCTCTCACTCCCTGACTCATCTTTAACCCCTCTCGACAACTCCTTCCTTTTGCTGTCATTCTCATAGTTTCTCTCTTGCATGTGTAGCACAGTTACCATATTTAAACTTGCACATCTGTAAAACACTGTATACTATTCTAAATGCTAGGACATCTGAAAAGTTTATAATATTTTAAATTGTAGGTCTTTTGAAATGTTTTTACTATTCTAAATGCTAGGACATCTGAAATGATGTAATGTCTAATAAGTGATTCTTAAAGTGTGTTCAGTTTTACAGGAAACAGATAAATGTGTTTTGTTGGTTGTTGTACATATCCCACCAGTTCAGAAATGTTTAGTGCATGGCTTGCTTCTGTTTGAGTGCTTTATCGAGTGTCATGATTCGTGTTTCACAGGACCCAAACCAGAGTGCTTCACATTACAAGTGCAATGCTCTAAATGCTAGGACATCTGAAATGTTTACTATGTCAGAAAAACCCTACCTGGTCTCAAGGCAAAAACGTACCTGGAGGCACTTTTTCACAAAATGCGAAATACGTGCCAAAAAGTACATATAACTTCCATTTCCAAAACAAATGAACACTAGAGGCAGTAAAACTCTGACACCTTTTATTCCTTTTCACACAAATTTACAGTTTTGATTAATAAAGCGTAATTTTCTCACAATTACTTGAAGAATATTATGTTATGACTTCAAAACAATTTTAATATGCTGGGAGATTTGAAAACTGATGCTTTTGAATGTAAGCATTATACATATCCAGCTTTATATCTATGGGTTTTCATAGACGGTAGGTTTGTTCATTAGCTCACAAAGTACAGAAACGTACTTGAGAGGTGAGGAGCTCTGGTCTGAATCCTGTGTATCTACGGTTTGACAAAACAGTTCAAATCTGCATATTAGAAAGTGGCACGGTTGCATCAACAAATGCATTTTTATATCAGTTTTGCATTTGTTAACACTGTCGGGTGGGTTTAGGGTTGGGTTTGGTGTAGGGCATATTTCCAACATGATAGAGCACTAACTAACAGTCCACGGATATTTGAATTCTGAACCGTCGCGATACGTACCTGAAGCAACGCAATAAAAACACAGCAATACGTACCTATATCAACATAATAAAAACGTGCCAGGGTTCACGTACTGAACCCATGTTTTAGCGCCAATCAGTGGACATTTCTCTTTAAACTGCAGTGAAACGTGCAGTAAGGTCCGTAAAAACGGTGTTGCAGAAAATTTTTTATGAGACCAGGTTGGAAAAGCCATATGAAGCTGATTATATGATTAACATGAAAATTTACTAGTTCAAAATTGATTAGTTCTCCCATAAACATGAAAACCAACCCCTTAACCCAACCATCAGAGGGTAGTGTTGTCAAAAGTACAGAAAAGTAGCATTTCCCGCTAACATCTTGAGCGCTGTTTAGCGGATTCTTAAACACCTCTGATTGAGTTAAGCATCTGAAAGCCATGTCTATCAGTGGATCCATCTATGAGCAGATATATTAGGGATCTGCTGATAAAGGCAGCTTTCAAGCGCTCCTGTGTGTATCTGTGTAAGCTCTCGGTAATGAGCGTGAAGCAATGATCACTGGAGCCAAACACAGACATATCTGAGCGCGAGAACACAATGGCCAATCAGAGGTGTTTGAGAATCTGCTCAACAGCGCTCAAAATGCTAGCGGGAAATGTAATTCATACAGTAAAGTAAGATTTTTATAAAAAATATAAGCATGGAGGGTGACCCCTAAACCTAACCATCAGTGGGGTGTAAGGAGATCATGCAAAAGCATGCGAATGAGATTGTAAGAATTCATGCGAATTAGCCACCAATTTGCCAAAACGTAAAATAGTTATGAATAGCCAAAAATGTTGCATAGTATTGTGCAAGGACCACATGAAAATAAGTAATTAATCAATAATCTGCTTCTATACTCATAATTTGTGTGAAAAGGAAGAGAAGTTATTCATTTCAGTTGGAAATTTGCAGTGAATTGGTAAGTGAATGAAGCACATTGTACCAATGAGACTAGCTTGTCTAGATATCATTGTGAGTTCTGACAGGGAAACAATGAGATGGGCAGACACTCTCACAAAAGTACACAGATGCATTCAGTGGTCATAGTCTCTGGAAGGAGGACTCTACTCACAACACAGCTAAACAAAAACTTTCAAATAATTCTTCTGAAGAAATGTCCGACCTATAGGCCTAAGAGCGCAGGCGCGCCGCTGCCATTGTGCAGCCGATGCGTAACCCCTAGTCTCTCACCCTTGGCCTCGGGTCTAAATGCCGTTCCCATCGCTGCCACGGACTGAAGATGGATTGGTCAGCCTGGGCCCCCTGGAGCTGTGTTTGCCTGAGGAAGTCCTGAGGTGGAGAGGTCAGTGTGGTGGGCCGACGGGGGGCGCAGATGATGTCCATGCTTTATTGAGAGCTCTTGCTGCCTTATTCACACACCAGTGATGACTTTCCATAGAGCGAAGGTTGTAAATGCCTTGTAGAAAACAAACATAACCCGACGCCCATCCCCGATGGCAGGGCGCTCAGTGGGACTGGATTGGATTGATTTTGTTGTGAGCCGAACCCCTGCAGACACAAGCTGTGATTGTCCTTCTCTCTGATGAGGCTGGTGCTTGGCTTGAAATCGTAATCATTTTTACAAAGTAAAAAATTTAAATAAAAAAATTTATTTGTTTGAAAATAGCAGGATTTGTGAATGCAGTCAACATTGCTATTTGTGCAAAACTGAGAAATTTCGATAGGTCCATGATGGGAGAAATTACATTTACTGTAGTTTCACGTTTAGAATAAGAAACATGAGTATGGTGATCTTGTTTTCACACTCCTCATCCCTCATTGCATTTTTACAGACACAAATGTGAACTAGGATTGAAGTCGGTTCTTTTTTTTTTCTCTCTATCTTTTTTTTTTTTTTTTAGAAATTGCCAACAGGACAGTATTTTCTCCTATCTGGCATTTTTAAGAGAGCTCTCTCTCTCTCTCTATATATATAGGCTCTATTTATTTCCTCTCTGTTTTAAAGTTTCCTATGTTGAAGCCTCTGGGCTGTTTTAAACATATCTGGAATCTGGCAGAAACGTGGCAGAGAATGACCTTTCTCGAAGAAGGCAGAGCTCTGGTTTTCTGGAGGGGACTGTGGGAGTTTGGAAGTATGAAAACATTAGCATTGGTGAAAAAAGACACAAGATGAGTGTAAGAGTCCAGAGTGATCATGAGAGCCTCTCACACACTGACTCCTGTCTGTTCCTGCTCCATTGTTCCTGAACACACACACACACACTCGGTTCCAGCTGGGTACCTTGGTCTCCTAGCAACCTTCACCTCAGTAATTTGACTGGCGGCACCTACAGTGAGGAATCATTGATTCACAAAGCCTCAGGACATTTATATTACACCCGCAGAAACAGACCTTTAGATTTTTGTAGGCCGTGAATATATCACTGCTGTATTTCACTCTGACATCACGTTATTTGCTTGGCTGTACTGTATGTCAACACCAGTGAAAGATACCGAAAGATACTGTCCTCTGTCACCCAAAGTGCCGCAGGCAAGATAACCGGCCAGTGAAGCTTTATGAACCGATGAAGAGACCAATCACTGGCCTCTGACCGCAATACACCAGACTCATTACCCATGGAGCACTGCACGCTTGTAAAGAGACGAGCTGCTGTATGTGTGTGTGTGTGTGTGTGTGTGTGTGTTTGTGCAGAAGCCTTCTAACTTTATTTATTTAGTCCTCATGCTCTCCTCTGTGCTCCCTAAAGTGTGTCAGAGAGTGACACACATAATTCAGCATCACACACTCGCTCTCCCGCTGCAGAGACGCACAGGTACAAGAATCAACACAAGAGTCTGTCATACTGTGCTCTCAACGCCTCCACTTTCATTTCCGCTGCTAGGAACCAATATTTCCTTCTGAACATTTCATAGCGTCAGGAGATTGGACTGTGCATTCATATGAGGATTCACCAAACACAATTCTTACTTGAGGGCAAAAAGCTACCTGGCAATCAAGGAGAAAAAAAAGAAGCCATGCTTTGAATATTCATATTTTGCACACCGAAGCGAGCAGGAGAAGAATGCGTGAGAAAATGTGTGAGAAAGCAGATATGAATGAATCCGGTCTAATCCTGCTAAAGTGCCCTCACACGATTGACACTCAATAGAGCGGCAGACAAAAGACTAGTGTAGCGTGTTTGGGACTGAGACACTTCTGCTGCCTTTAACGAGGCCAGTTCTCTCTGTCCTGCACTTTTTCATATTGTTCAGTCTGAGGCCGTTTTGGCTGGAATCATAATTTCCAGAACAGAATTCATTTTAATCAATTGTCTGCTGTCATAAAGTGCTTGAGTTGCATTGTAAGCTTTCAGAACGCGTCATGTATGATTTTAAAGACATGTATGAATGCGTGTTTACAGGTGGTTTAGCATTTTTAATTAGATGGACATTTCTAATGCATTGTATTGTGGGAAACAGCGTTTGGAGGCATGGCCTTTTTTTTCAACTGTTGAATATACTCTGAACTTATACATTTACTGCTGATGTGTTTCTTGGTGTTGTTGATTGGCTGTATTGATGTTTGTGGGTGTTTTTTTTTTTTTTTTTTTGGCACTGGCTTCTGGTTTCTGGTTTGTTTACAGTATTCATGCTTCCAGATACTTTCAAATGATCAAGCCAAATGTAGTTTTTTGGTATGGCCCATTTAAATGGGTTGAAGCATTGTGACTGTGAGAAATGTGCTTTAAGGAAATCTGTTTCTGAACATGAGTCTTGACCCTCAAATTTACTGAAAAGTGGAGAATTTGTGGTATTAAAATCAGTCAGAAGAGTCTAGTCACCTAGTCTAGTACTGCAGATTCGTGTGTTACTCTAGTTCTCTTGAATGGCTTTGCGCTTTCCCTCTACTGTAAGATCCCAGAACAAACTTTCATGGCAGAAGAAGCCTGCAAACATCTGCAGATAGTGTGGCAGATTGACAGAAGCTGCAGGATTCTGGAGGACAAGCTCTGTGCCTTTATAATATGACTGCAGCGGTTGGATTCATTATACAGCAGCTTTGTCACAAAGACCTTTCCACTTCTTCTGCAAGTCCCGAAGCGACTGACTCCCAGCTGGGTTTGGATCGATACCAAACTCCATAAAACCATGCATGCGACGTTTGCTGCCTGTTTTTCATGCATTTCGACATAAACAACACTTCTGCTTGGAGATGTTTAGTTTGGCTTGTGCATCGCTGCTGCACAACAGCATTAAGATAAAGCAGGAAACTCAGATGAGGGAGAGAAAACAATTAGTATTGTGTTATTTTTTCAATTAATTTAAAATATTTAAGGATTTAACTTGAAGCGATGCAGTTCCTTGTCACTTTTTGCGTCTATATATTTTCCTTTGATAAAACAAGTTTTGTTTTGACTTGTTTTTCTCAGATGGAAAAGCAGATTAGAAATGACTCACTGACTGCATTGTTTTCTCCAGTACTTTAGCGATATCTGAAGTGATCAAGCCAAATTTAGTTTTTTGGTATGGCCCATTTAAATGGGTCATACCAAAGTACTTCAGCGATACCTGAAGTACTGGATTATTAAATAATATAATGGATATTCTTTAATAATTGCACTGTCCATGGAGCGGACCTGACTTACATTTCACTGCTGGTCATATGCTCTCCATATAACAATGTATGTGACAAATAAAAATCTTGAAATATCTTTGCCGTTGTTTGTTTCTATCACTCATCTAGCCACTGACTGAACCGCCAAACATCACATATCACAATTTGCACAATGCTTGCTTTCTTTTCTGGATATTCTTGGGTTTGTTTAGTTAAGAAGTTGTTGAGTTTAGATACGTGTGCATTTTTACATTTCAGAGTAGCAAATAGCATAAATGGTGATGAAGAAAGCTCAGCAAGGCTTTGATTGTTGGTCTGAATCTTGAGGGAATGAAAGCTATTTGCGTTGTCCCTGTGGTTACTGGACTTCCTTGGGAGGCTTCCAGACGATTCCCAGCTCGCTCAGGAAGACTTCATAACTCAGAGTCAGCGATAATGGCATCAGGAGCAGGGAGAGGAAGACAATCGTAGTTCTGTATTGTGTGAAGCCTGCAGCTTTACAAACAGCATGTGCTATTGAACTGAGGCTGGTTTGGTTCCTGTATTTCTGACCTGAAGAGGATTGTTTCTCTGTAATTGCTAATGTTAGTGCATTCGACTAAAACTTACTGGGTATACAAAAAAGCGCTATATAAATGCCTCATTCATTCATTCATTCATTCATATGAACCCACCAAGGGGAAGTTGTGGCCTAGTGGTTAGAGAGTTTGACTCCTAACCCTAAAGTTGTGGGTTTGAGTCTCGGGCATTGCCACAAAATGAATATTCACAAACACACAAGGTTTTTTTTTTTTTGTATTTCCACTCAAAACCTGAGGTGCTTGAGCGCAGATCAATGAGGTCTATGACCAATCAGGTCCAAAAACAAATATAAAACCTGTGCTTATTGAAGAAAAAACAAGCTGAGAAAAAAATTTAATCCAAGATTTGGTGATAATATAACATAATAAAGCAATAAGGGGCGTTGTTAGGCAGCTGTTGTAAATTCACTGTAAACCACGGCTTCATGGGGTTTATCGCTTTTATAAAACGGTTATTTCATATATGTAGTATGGTTTCACAAAATAAAACAGAGCATATAAAGTGTAATGATATTAATAATTCAGTATTCTTCCACCAAACAATGTAGTTCCTCAGAAACAGTTGTGGTTCCAACAAAGTGGTTGCCGAGCAACACACAAAGTAAACAAAGGTGTTTGTTTGTAGAG